>NC_051177.1:145403538-145543572 GCF_013339695.2 Rhipicephalus sanguineus | reverse complement strand
GCCCCTAAGTGTACAAGGCTTACGGGTGAATTTGGAAACGAAGGAGGGGGGGAGATTAGGACATTTGGAATAAACTGGTGTTCTGATTGACACCTTGTCTTCTTTGTACATATAATAACGGAAATTATTAGCCGTTTTAAAGACGTTTAAGAAGGAGATTCTAGAAACATTGCTATAACGAAATGCTTCATTTGAAGTGCGTACGCACTATTGCAAACGGTATACCTTTCTATTGTTTAACCCATAAGTTTCCAATGTCTACCGCTGATGTTGCCCGGTGATGTACACCGTGCATCATGCATGACGGATACCCCCCTACTACAGGCTTTGTATGCGGGATGCGCACCACACGTGACTGGAAAGGTTTTCATGACGTGCGCGATAGGCATGTCATGTTACTTATGTCATAGCCTGTCAATCCTGTTCGCCGTACACACGTCCTCCGACTAATTTTGACGAAGAAGGCCATCATCAGGAAGGCATCCAAACGAAGGCAGCTTAATTGATAGGAACGGCGAAAGTGCCTTCGGTTCGCACAGAAATGATTCGAAGTTAAAAACATTCATTTTCGCATTTCACTTTCCCAGTAATATATCACCAGTTACTTCCAATAACCGCGCACCTCATATAAGTTTCGCTCCGTGTCTTTTGTAAGCCTTTTAAACCATCTGCAGCGAAAGCACTTAAATGCTGAAAGAAAGTTGACGCAGTGAAGAAAGGAAGGAACGCAGAGAGCGATGCACACGAGCGCTTATATTCTGTAAAACGTACGTACACCAACTCGCCCACATCGCCGTTCAATTGTAAACCGTTGTACAACGCAAATAATGTCGTGCCGCAAATGTTCTCAACATCGCGCAAAAACCCGGACAACTGATTGAGAGCCCACACACAATGTGCCGTGTCTCTCATTCAGTTGCCCCGTGTATTCTGCGCGCTGTTTTACGCAATGCCCAGAAAAATGTACGCTTAATGAAGCTATATATATTGGCCGCGGGCGCATTGGGAGCGCAGCTTGACGACTGCAGCGCCATTCTTTTTTAATATGTTGCAGTCGTATATATCCGCCAAATATAGCGCGGTGTAGCAGCCCGGGGCCCCGTTTTCTATGGCCCACGCTCAGCGAGAGGGCGGCCAGCTTCCGCTGATAGGGCAGGCAGACAAAGAAGTGCGCCGCAGGCTTCTCCGTCCTCCTCTTCCGGCTGTGATGATCGTCGACGGGATCACGTTGCGACCTGGCAGCGCATTCTGGTAGCGAGCGAAGATGTCGGGGTCCGCAGGTCCATAGCCGTCCTCGGGCTCCATCGCTGCGTATATATCCTGAGAACGAAGACGTATCGATGACGATGTGTTAGTGCGGTAGATTCTGTCTCACAAAAGATAGAGATGGGCGAACGAAAGGAGAATTGCTGGAACAACGATGGAGCAGCATCTGTGACGTGCCCGTAAAAGTCAAGAGAAGACCCGTCATACTGAGGCGCAATCTTGTACATGTTGTGTGATATATGACGTTCTATCGCGCCTCACAGCATTGGTTCGAGGCTCGTCTGACGGCCAGACGTGAGAACAGCAACCGGAAAAGGCCGTCCGGTCAATCATTTTGTCGTCTGCTAGGCAAAGAACAGGCATAGAATAGAGGAAAAGCTCTCCATAGGGTCCATGCATTAGAATATCCGACCACAAGGGCGCCTCCATTACCCCACCGTACGGGCGTTACCAGTCCCTGAAATGCGCGCCCGACTTGACGGTGGTATTAAATTTTCATCGTAATTAACGAAAGTGAGCTCCCGAAGTACAATTGTAAGTACGTGTCAACAGAAAGCGCAGACGACGACGCACTGCGACTCACCACTCTGTCCCAAGAGGCGCAATCGGCCACGATCTAGAACTCAAGTGGATATTGTGGCGCCATCGAGCAGGAGTGCCTGCAAACTCATCTTCATGAGCCGCGAGTTCCGCGCACAGTAAACTAGAAATCTTGTGAATGAACATTACACACTCCCTGCATGTTTGCAATTTGTCAAACTGTCCGTGTTTGATTTATATTGCCATTGAATAGCAACATTGAATAGAGCCAATTGTAGCCGATCTGTAAATAATTGCAAAGGCAAGAATGACATCGGTTGAGTAATGGCGGTCTTCTTGTGGTCGGCGCTCTTTCGGCCCAGCTTTTCCTCTAGTCTGTATTAACTCTATGCATAGAACGGACAGAGTCCGTTCCGTCCGACAGAACAGATATAGAACGGTCTCCGGGTGACTTGGATTGCATCTAAACGTAAGAGCTCGGACTGGAGAATTGAATTAGCCTGCTTTGTGCCTGGTTTAGTCTAATCCCGCGCCGATAGTTTGCGAAAACAACTACCACCCCCTCCCACCGAACATCTTGTGAAATTACGACACCGCCTAGCATTCAATCAAGACATTAGCACAAATAAATTATTAAAGTCACCGCGCTCTGCAATTGTACAAGAAGTGTACAAGAAGTCACAGAACGTGAACAAGATTGCGACCCTGCATTCGCACAGACGTACTTTCACTAGAAGAGATACAAAACAAGAAAGAGGTTGAAGCGCACCGAAAAACGTGGAGAGTAGAAGTGGACAGGACAGCGCTTACCCATTTCTACTTTCCACGTTTTCCGGTACGCTTCAGCCTAATTTTTGAAAGATGAACATAAACCAACTAGCCCAACTCACCATCTAGCTTGCTGAAGGAATAGAGGCTAGGAGGTTGATCCAGAACCAAAAGGTATTTGTTTTGGCATTAAACATGGAGGGAGGATCAAATAGAAATGAAAGAGGGACACGGCGTGAGAAACCGTCACATCACAAAACAGTTAACATTGAACGGTACTTTCAAGACGCGTAATTACGCATTCGTACACACAGTCCTCTGCGGCGACGAATCTAATAAAATGTACAATGTATAGTTGCGCTGCATGCAATTGCATTCTCGTAAAGAATCCAGAGCGCGGGAAAGGCGACACGGGAGGTGGCACACACACACAATATATGCGCATTTGTTGTGGATCCACCTTCGCCTCTCGTCTTTTGTGTTATATATATGCAGGCTCTTTACGGGACGTCTCTCACGCCGCGGGTTTGCCCCGCCACGGTGGTCTACTGGTTATGGCGCTCGACTGCTGACCCGAAGGTCGCGGGATCGAATCCCGGCCGCGGCGGCTGCATTTTCGATGGAGGCGAAAATATCCGAGGCCCGTGTACTTAGATTTGGGTGCACGTTAAAGAACCCCAGGTGTTCGAAATTTCCGGAGCCCTCCACTGCGGCGTCTCTCATAATCATATCGTGGTTTTGGGACGTTAAACCTCAGATATTATTACCATCTCACGGCGGGTTTGAACAACGGAACTGAAACACGGGGACACAAACCAAAGAAGCTCGTGCTTGGCCTTGTCAGTCAGTGATGTCTTTGTCCTTTTATTTTTGTCTCGTGTTTTCAGTCCCGCTGTTCAGACTCGGGATCAACTATTCTCGTGAACACTGACAGAAAAGATCGGGTAAAAAGGGTGTCTCTTCGTCCCGCAACAATATTTGTCATTTATTTTGCCTTCCTTTCCTTGCATTATCGCCGCGCGCCCGGCACTTTCTGGTGACGAACGGCATGTGCGCTATCAGCGTGACATAGCATTCTTGGTAGGAAAGTGGCTAGCGCCGAGTTTTCAAGAAAGGAAACGCAAGGAAGCCCGATGATGATTTGTGTTGTGGGACGAAAAGACGCCCTTTTTACTCGATCTCTTCTGCGAGTGAATGATTAGCGGCCTTCAGTACGTATGCCGTTCGGTTGCATCGTGCGGCTGTCATGGCGCTCATGACACTTCTGACCTCTGGACGGTGAGTACGGGAGTTCTTTTTTTCATTTCCCGGGGCATAGACGTACGCGCTGGGGCTCTAGGAGGACCATGCTCTCCCCCTTCCCATTCATGGCGGGTAAAGGCGGGAAATTTTTCGAACCTTCTTTTTTTGTTTGTGGCCGCTGGTGTAAGGCAACACTTTGAGCGGTATCGCAAAATAGATTAAAATTTGGGCAGGACCACCAGCATTTGCCTTCGGCAGCGCGCCTTTATTTCTGGCTGCTCGTGCAATGCAGCCCATATTCTTCTCATCGCCCATACGCTGGAAATGGTCACCAGCGATGTTTTTTGTGGAACAGTGACACCGCAAGGGTGAGACCACGGTGTAGGTGAGACCCACACATCTTAGTTGATTTCCTTTAAAAAATATGTGCTTGGCTATAATTCCCGTGAGAGCATTTGAACTTCCGTACAATACGGAAGTTACTTGTGGAAAGTGAAATATTTTTAGTGATGCACTTACTATAGTAAGTGCATCACCTATAGGTAGCGGGAGTACATGTGATGCCCCTCCCGCTTGCTACCTATAGGTAGCAAGCGGGAGGGGCATCACATGTACTCCGCGTCTTGTCCTTGTTCGCCAGTATCAAGTTCCATATAGTTATGACCAGGACCAACTACAGCCCAACTGTCTGTACAATTAGAAACATTGCTTTACGATGCGCCCGACTCACGTGGCCGTTCTCCGCGAAGGTGCGCATAACCTGCGTGATGACGGCTACTACGCAGCAAAGGACGATGGCCAGCTGGATGACGCCGGTCCAGGCTGGGTACACGTAGTCCAGCAGCCGATTCCTCTGGGCGTTCACCGAGCCGAGGCAGATCGTCTGCGAGCGACGAGGCGTCATATAGAATTCGCGACCCTAAAAGGGCCTAGTGCCTAGCGCGGCCATAATAAATCCTCTGTCATTGGCTCAAACCCCGGCCGCGGCGGTCACACTTCGATGGGGACTAAGTGCTAGAGGCCCGTGTACATATATTTAGATGCGTCTTCAGGAACTCCAGGTAGTTCAAATTTCCGGAGCCTTCCACAACGCGTGCCTCATAGTCATATCCTGGTTTCGGCACGTAAAACATAGCGTATTATTACTCTTATCCATAGTAAAATTGCTTGAGATCGTTCATGTCGACGAATAATGGGTCTATTTGTATTTGAGTGGATATGTTACATTTTTTGAGCCCGCCTCATCCGCAGCGATGTTCTTAGAGATGTTTGATTATGCTTGGTGTTTGATTATAGTGTGCACACTTTCACGTTCTAAGCGCACCACGCGCGTGACAATGACGTCACGCATAATCATTATCACTGCACAAGCTGCGTGCAAAGTTTACGGTGTCTTAAGGTCTTACTGAAGCCATTTCATCGCAACAAAGAAGACAAGACACCACGGGCGCTACACGATGCTATGGCGTATTCGTTTTCCGTGTCTTGTTTGCACTAATATAACTCTAATGCGTATTTATTTATTTCAGTGCCATTAAGGCTTCAAGGCTTTACAGAACGCTTTACATTAAGGCTCCAAGGTTTTACAGCGCTTGGCACAGCGAAGCACGGGCTCGCAGCCGTTCGCTGGATAACCTATTCCTTTATTTTTATATATTTCTTTATAGAGGTGGGCGGCCTTTTGTTTCTCTTTAGTTTTCTGTTTCTTTCTCCCTCTCTTTCTTTTTCTCTGTTTTTTCTGTCTTGTCTGTCTCTGTTTATGTCTATTTCTTTCTCTCTCTTTTTCTTTCTATTTTTTTCTGTTTGTTCCCTATGTTTGTCTCACTATCTCTGTTTCGCGCTTGCTTCCTCTTTCTATCATTTTTTTCTCTCTCTATTTCTTTCTTTCTCTGTCTTTGATTCTCTCTCTTTCTTTTCTGCATTTCCTCCCCTATGTTTCTCTCTTTCTCATTCATTATATGCTATCCTTTACTCTCCCCTCCCCCCACATCTCTCCTCCTCACCCTCACTTTTCTGTTCTACCCCCTTTACACAAGGCTACGCTATGTTCTGTCAGCGTGCCTGCACAGCCGAACGGTTAAAACGCTCGAATTCGGATCGTGGGTACGCGACTTCGAATCCCGCCGCCTCATGAGGAATTTTTTCGCCAAGATTTTCTCTTTCTTTAAATCTTTTTCTTTCTGTCTCTCTTTCTTCGCCCTCCTCCTCACATCTCTCCTTCGCTTTGTGCTCCCCCCTTGCTATACGCCGTACAAATCGGCGCACGTGTTCTGGGAGCGAAGCAGAAGATGAAGAAGAGAGCGCGTGCCGGTTATGATGATGATGATAATTCTGGGTCACGACATTTTACGCTGACCTAGAACAGCTTCGCTGTTAAAAATTCAATATTGTGGCTACTAAGAGTATAAATAACATTCAAGAGCAGCTTTAAATGCAATGGCATCTTTCAGTCGGGAAATATAGAGGTGGGCGGGCGGTTCCAGTCACTCGAGGTACTGGGAATAAGAGGATCGTAAAAGAATTTTGTGTGCGAGAAAGGAACGTGTATTTTGTGCTGATTGCCACATCTGTTCGATGCTTACACGATGGCTTCGAAGGATCAACAAACTTGCCCAGGAAGAAATTTATATATTAAGGCGCTCAATTTTTCAACCTTTAGGCGCGGACTGCACGGGCTTCATAGCGCGGCTGATAGTGGTTTGAAGTTAGGAAAGACGCTTATTTCGCTCATTCCTGCAACCTGTAATGGATGGAGCAGGGCACATCGTCTTGGGCAAGGGCCGCGAAAGACAAGTGAGCGGGAACAAGGAGCCCCTTTCTCCAGAGTATAGTGGCCACACCACCGAGCGCCACCTCGGTCCCCATAACAAAAACCGGTCGGTACCTGGCGGCACTGGGACTCGAACTCAGAACCTACCGCATTGGAGACTGACGCTCTAACCACTTGATAGCCGCTCACGGCTGAACCAGTGGAAGCTGCCTTTCTCATGTTCCTGTGCTGTCCTCTGCCGCTGGAAACGATTTGATGGGGTTTCGGAGTTTTGTTTGGTGTTCCGGGATAGCCAGAAAGAAAGCCTCAGAGATCGAGCGGGTGCAGTGACCATACCAAAACGCTTCGCGACTTTTCCGCTAGGAGATGGGCGCATGCGCCGTAGAGGCGTGAAAAAAAAAAGGATAGGCGGATTGCACATTTAAAAGCACGCGGGGCCGCCGTCCCCGGCTGTTTTCTTACCAGGAGAGCCACGGGACAGCAGTATCGCCAGCAGACGAGCAGAAAGGTTGACGGCGTCTGCCCCGTCATAAACTGTATGTCGTCATTCAGCCGGAGGACGCCTGCAATAAACGAGGAGTGCGGGTTTCACAGAACGTGCCTGGGCCGAATTTCGCGTACTGATTATTTTTGTTCGTTAAGTAGTACTCTTCGCAATCGGCCAAGCGAGATTCCAGTTCCTATGAATTTTTTAGCCTGTAATGACGTGTCGAGCATCAAGGCTGCCTGAAGTTTTCTCTGATACGAACCGTTCGATATAACGTGAGACGTTATTGTAATACATGCCAATATATTTCTTGGAGTAGCGTAGACATGCGCTTATGCTTGTCCTTTGTGTCTTTGGTATCATAGTGATGCGCTACCAATTCATCACAGCATCGATTTGTTTCTGGAATTTGGCACCACTTGTAGTTGTAGACATTGAAATAAGCGCGGTCAGTCGGTACAGCGTGAACACGCGTGCAGCAGCGGTGGTTACGAGCACCGGAAACAAAACGTTACGCAAAGTGTGCGTGATGCTGAAAGCCGATCCATACATGAAGCACACAGTGTGCTCTGAGCTTGTACCTTTGTTTCACTTCTAGTTTTCTGATAAGCCAAGACACAAGCATTTGTTTGCTGGCAGAAGAGTACAGAAGACCGAAAAACCGTCGAGGTGCAGCAAGCATGCTATGTTCCATTTTATTTATTTTTGTCATTTTTGTAAGTTCGGCTATAACATTAGCCGAGCCACCCCGTGTAAGCTCATATTCTTAAACTTCGCACAGATCTGCACTCTGCACGCTATGAGCACACAACATTTATGGAAAGCAAACCTGAGACCGGACATCAAACGAAAACTGAAGACACACAAGGAGCTGCAATAGTTACGTGACATATAATATCCCCATGTACGCAGTCGAAATTAAGCAGAAGTCCCTCAGTCTATGCCACGTTTCATAATCGCGATCATGGTTTGGCCCACGACCGGCCGTGGTCGCTGCGCCAAACCACCCGCCGTCGTCGCTGCACCGCTAAGCTCGAATACGCGGACTCGATTCCCAGCCACGGTGCGGTCGATTAGGGTGGCATTGTTGGCTTGTTGGTATACTGCATACTAATCGGTGGTAGCGCACGCTACATGACAGGGACAACAGATAAGGCACACGCGACAGAACAGCGCTAACATTCAAAAACTAACAAGCCGCGGTGGTCGTATTTCAATTGGGACGAAAACGCAATAAACACTCACGCATTTTAAGGGCATGTTAAAAAACCACGAGTAATCAAAACTAAAACGGGCGAAATTGATCAGATTTCATCACTCCGCTAAAGATACCAGCGTCCGCTTTTTGGAAATATCAATGCGGCAACGCGTGCTCTTCGCAGAAAGGGCTCCAATTCACCCATTTGTCCCTACCTCCTGTCTTACTAATTAGGAGTTAATAGATTTTCCTTAATTACTGCCGATATCGATGTCTCAGTCCGGTTAATATGTCTGCCGCCACAGAAAAAGTAATTGTGAAGGCAGTGAGCAAATATTCCATTTCCATTATTTTTGAGGATTTCCGGACACATTTCTTGAAACACCCTGTATGCAGGCTAACTGGTCCCTTATAATTCACATAGCTGTACGAACAAGAGCGGTTGGCTCACCGTATCCGTTGACTAGAAGGAAGGACTTCAGCCAACGCGATCCACGGCACCAGGTCTATGTAGGTGACGTAATCGATCAAGTTCAAGACGTAAAGACCTCCCTGCGAGGGAAAATGAGCGTCGAATGTACGATGGTCACCATTGTGTACATGAACATGTACACCGCGACGGAGCTTATATACAGACGTTAAGATATGTATAAACTGGCACATTATGTGCATTGAACGGGGCTCCATTTTACAGACAAGGTATATGACACGATATGAGTACGGTCAGCGCCTCCGAGGCGCTGGTACGGTTACATACACTACCCGTGCCAGCTCTTCTTGAAGTCGCTGGACGACGTTTGATGGTAGGCTACGGTATGTACCACGCATAGGTTTTCGTTTTTTTTTTTTTTCTTGTACCGCCAGCAGCCAACAACTCGTGTGTGTGGCTTGATAAAGAAGATAGAAAATAGACGCCACTTAGCGGGCCATGCAATATATCAGAATTTAATTACTCTCTGCGTAGCAAGCTCTCACAAATGGAAAACACGACTGCATCCTCACATTGAACAAAATTTTCAGCACAATCCCGCTGGGCTTGGAAACGAAATATTGTTGCGAGAAAACATACACTTAAAGGGACGCTAAAGGCAAAAACGGTTTTTCTTGTAATAGTAGATTACTCTTTCGCGGTACAAAAAACAGCACGCTTGCTGCGAGGAGACGCTGGGCGAGCAAGAAAACGCGCATAAAGAAAATGCGGGTGGCGACGCCATCCCGAAGCTTCCGAACCAGTAACCGTGACCTCATAGATTTTGACGGCGTCTATTAGGGCCTACGCAGTTCCTAATCGGTAAAGTACACTGTCTTCTTAGGGAGCCGGAGACTTAATATGCACAGTTTCATGAAATTTCGTTGAGCCAATGAGGCCAAAATGCGAAAAAGCACTTTGAACTCCGTGACGTCACCATTGGGGAATTCGGCGGGAAACTTAAAAGTGAGACTTGGACATTATTTTGCTCATTAATAAACCCATGGTGGCGAAATTAACGACGCTATAGTTTTCAGAGTATAATTTATCACTCTAAACTAATTTATTGTTTCATACACTTAATTGTCCCTTTAACGTGAAAAACCGCATGTGGGCCGAGTGAGAACTGGCCTCCATCGTGACGACTGGCTGTGCGTCTCTTGTAAATTACATCGTTTAAGTAACATCCCTTATCTGTGTTTCGCAAGACGTAGCTTTCTGATGCATGCATCGGCATTCCATCACCATTGGTATCTTAGGGTGATATGACAGGCTGACGACGTCGTTGCTGATTCGGCTCATTGTTATGAGTGGTAGTTCGTTGTATGCGGTATTGTTAAAAGTGAAACTCGCACTACACTGACACTGACGCCCACTTACGCCTGTTGCCGCGGGTAGGGAGAGAATATACATGAAGGTGCACGTGGTCACGGTGCATAGCAGGCGGTGTGGCTTGAACGACGGGTAGACGTCCACGAAGGTTGACACTCCTATCTCCACGAACGCCACCTGGCGAAGAAGGAAGGCATCAAGGGTTGAGCGATCAAGTCGAGCGAGCAGTACAGGCGTAGTTAATTGATAAATGTATAGAGCTGAATATACCAGTCAGTTGGGCTTGTTGGTGGCTGTTCATACTTCGTTCTTAAGATTACGGACAGGGATGAAGAGACGACAGCAGTGGATCGTGCGTTAACAGTTCATTCATTCGTATTGTGTGATGCCTTATGGAGAGGTTAAAGATGAGAGAGGCGAAGCGAGGGAGAGCGAAAGATAGCAAATAACAAAGAGCCGCCAGATCCCACGCATTGTGGGAATCGATGTAATGCGAAGCAGCCAGCAAAGAGCTGCATACATCGTCTTGTCTGTCATTGAGGAAAATGCGTGCCACTCATGTATTTATGTTCGTTACACAGTAACGTCGCGCAATACCAATTTCGGGGTAGACCAAGCTAGCGAAACGGACGCCAGGCACCATGAGCGTGGCACGTAAGTCATGCTGTACATGACATGCGTGTCATGATTTTCACGTTAACTCGTGTTATTTATGTCCGTTACACAGTAACGTCGCGCCATACCAATTTCGGGGTAGATCAAGCAAGCGAAACGGCCGCCAGCGCACCATGAGCGTGGCACGTAAGTCATGCTGTACATGACATGCGTGTCATGACTTTCATATTAACTAGTGTTATTTATGTTCGTCACAGTCACGTCGCAAAATACAAATTTTCGTGTATATCAAGCTAGCGAAATGGCCGCCAGCGCACCATGAGCGCGGCACGTAAGTCATGCTGTACATGACATGTTCGCCATGATTTTCATGTTAAGTCGTGTTATTTATGTTCTTCACACAGTCACGTCGCGCAATACCAATTTCGGGGTAGATCAAGCTAGTGAAACGGCCGCCAGCGCACCATGAGCGCGGCACGTAAGTCATGCTGTACATGACATGCTTCTCATGATTTTCATGTTAAGTCGTGTTATTTATGTTCGTCACACAGTCACGTCGCGCAGTACCAATTCCGGGATAGATCAAGCTAGCGAAACGGCCGCCAGCGCACCATGAGCGTGGCACGTAAGTCATGCTGTACATGACATGCGTGTCGTGATTTTCATGTTTACTCGTGTTATTTATGTTCCTCATACAATCACGTCACAAGATACTAATTTTGGTATATATCAAGCTAGCGAAACGGCCGCCAGCGCACCATAAGCGTGGCACGTAAGTCATGCTCTACATGACATGCGTGTCATGATTTTCATGTTAACTCGTGTTATTTGTGTTCGTTACACAGTAACGTCGCGCAATATTAATGTTGATATATATCAAGCTAGCGAAACGGCCGCGAGCGCACCATGAGCGTGTGGCATGTATATCATGCTGTACATGATATGCGTGTCATGATTTGCACGTTAGGACCTCTCACTTATGTTCGTCATGCACTCTTGTCACGCAGTACCAATTTTGGTATATATCAAGTAAACGAAACGGCCGTAAGAGCACCAAGACTGTGGCATGTATATCATGTCGTTCATGACATGCATGTCATGATTTTCATGTTATGACTCGTCATTCATGTTCATCATACAGTCATGTTACGCCATACCAATTTTGGTGCACATCCGATTAACGAAACGAGCAGGAGAGTACGAAGTCGTAGGTTCAGTGTGAAGCGTCGCGAAGGAAAGCGATTTCTGCTCGAGCAAATTGTAATGAGGGCACGCTACTACATTCTTTCTTTCATCTCCCGAACATCGTCCTCACCGCCGACCGCAAGCAACACGCCGTTACGAATCATTAGCGTTTCTTGTTTGTCTAGTCTTCTGTCTTGTCACATATATCCGATCCTAAACTTTATACCGCACATTTTTCGATCATAATCTGTGGTATGTGGCTTAATCCTCGTGCGTTCACAAACAAGCTGGCGAAGCTTTAGCGCATTCGGTCGAGCACTTAATTTATACTTGAATATTTTTTATAAACACGCGAGTGGCCTTAGAGTCGGGCAACACTGGCGCACTCGCGAACCAAAAGCGTTGAAATCCTAATGTCCCACAACCAAGGTCCTGTTCGAAAGTCCTTGAGTGACAGCGTACTAAAACTTCCAAAAAGCTTTCGAAAACTTTATCGATTCCAACATGCCATCGAACACCAAAACGCAAAAGCCGCCGAAGCAGCCAGCTTGACCACTGGTCGCACGAGCTTACCAAGCCGTCGAAGGCTAGCACGCACACGAGCAGGTAGAAGGCGATGCACCACAGCTCAGGGTGGCGGAAGTGCTTGACGCTCTCCGGGTACATGACGAAGGCGTAATCGTAATCTGCGACAACGAGAGCAAGAACAGTGCGATGGCCGTTAGACTTATCTCTCTTCCATTTTATCATGCATGTTGGTGCGGAAATGTTGTAGAGTGTGAGTTACTGCCCATGCGACGGACAGATGGTCCGAGACCCACGTATCGTATACATTCCGATCTCGAAGGACGCTAATGTATACACGCCAAGGTCGGTTCAAAAAGCCCCTTTCCCACGCCTTCCACCCCACTTGTTTCTTCTTATAAGCAACAGTCTCTGAACGAGGAAGAAATTCAGAAAAAGATGGAGGCTTGAAGAGATTGAAGATGAATGAACAGGCGGTGTCGCTGAATACAACACTTTGACAACTCACCTTGTCTTCTTCAAGGCAAAAAAATACAACGCCACTTGTCGGAACGTTGGCTCCAGCGACCGCCAATGATTTTTAAAGGAGTACTGACACGATTTTGAAGTGCAGAAAAACGGACGTTTTTGGTTTCCTTGGCATGTAGTGTTAACGCTTTCCCCACACCGCATCCGGGAAACACGTATAAATATTTAAGTTTGATTTTAAATTTTTCATCTCCCAGCATCTGCAAGGCAGCT
Source organism: Rhipicephalus sanguineus (assembly GCF_013339695.2). Classification (NCBI taxonomy): domain Eukaryota; kingdom Metazoa; phylum Arthropoda; class Arachnida; order Ixodida; family Ixodidae; genus Rhipicephalus; species Rhipicephalus sanguineus. Next base: position 145,530,434 of record NC_051177.1, on the reverse strand, counting down.
TCACCGCATGGAGAGCCCTATGACGTTTCAAGTCAGCTCACTTGGTTTGCGAAGTCTGGGTTCTGCATGCAGCCTAAACCACAGAAATCGCTGTCGGAGGCACTGGACGACAGTTCACTCATCATGAACCACGTTCGACTGACAGCAAAGGACAGCAGGTGCATATTTCGTAGGTTGCAGCTGCCCGTGACGTCACGGGCAGACTTGACACGTCGCTATGAAGCCGCCCTCTCGAAACCGAAACCGAAACTGCTGGTTGAAAGAAGCGGCATTAAAAATATATGCAATGCATCCCCAGGCACCACGACACTCTATTTAGGGTTCTCGATACCCGTGCTTTCATTTAGCGCAACAACCCGAAAAATTTTTAAATTCATGTCAGTACTCCTTTAAGTCTCTGAACTAGGCGAACAATCATGGTGAAACAAACTCCGTAAAGTTTCGATCGACGCTTTAAGAAAAGGGCGGATTAGAGGGACACGCACCTGAAGTGACCAGGTCGTCGAAGTCCACGCCATAGAGCAAGGTGGCGTGGCCGTACAGAGCGAACACCATGCAGCCGGAGAAGAAGCTGAAGCAGAAGTCGGCCCCGACAAGCTGCACGATGTTCCTGCGCCAGAAGCGGAGTGAGAAGCGCAGTTCACGACCACGGCGGGCCTCCTATAAACTCACATTGAGAGCGGCCACTCGAACGGCTTGTAGCTGCCGTAGCCAGTGAGCGTGCCCAGAGCCAGTCCCATGCTGAAGAGAAGCTGCTGAGAAGCCGCTCGCCACGTCTGTGTTTGAGAAAGAAGCGTGTAATAGAGGTGTCACTAGACTTCGTGTGCATGAGCTTTCCAAGCACCCTCTAAAGATAATTTTCACTGTGTGCGCGTTTGCTCTCGTCCACACAATGCCGTAAAGTTTCTTGCCTCTCGGTTATGCAGTAAAGCGAATGGTCCTCCATCTCATGTCTTCGTCTTTTTGACAATGAAGTTTTGACAATGAAGTGACAATGAAGTTTTTGACAGTGAAGCTGTTTTACAATGAAGTTAAACCAAATAGCCCAATTTTGCACACTGTTGCAGCGAATGACGTTACGGTCCCTTCAGCCAGAATTCGCTAAGCGCTCCGAAATACAGTAGGAAGACTACGTTGGCTGAAGAGGCTTTTTGCATGCATTCAAGAGCCCTTGAATCGCATCTGACAAATCACAGAACTGTCGCACTTATTTCTCGGCTTTTCCAGTCCTTTCACCACACACAGTGACGCGAATAGAACGCCCCACGTGAGGTAACCGGTCGGTTGGCCCATATACGATGTATATGTGTTCTGATTCACCTGCTCTCACGCTTTGAAGCGACTATATATACGTAGCTAAACTGAACTATGCGTAGCTAAAGCGTTACCGAAGCGATAATTCATTTCGCATCATAGGCAAGCGTACCACGATGTCTATGAGCTTGGGCCAGTCCGGGTACAAGTAGGCGCTCATTCCTCGCATGGAGCCGCGTTGCACCACGCTGGACAGCAACAGGGTGAACAGCAGCGCGAACGACATCCACGTAGTGCCCATCGCCAGCTGAGGCCGCCCGCGAGTGGAGAGAAAGAAAGAAAAAATCAGGCGAAGCTTGCACTAAGCCCTACAAGGCTTGGAACAGCAAAACTGGACGATTCTGAAGACTAATCTGGTTGCTTCTAGGTTGTTTCTCGGTCTTAGCGAGGTGATGCAGGTTGTCTAGTCTAGGGCTTTATCAAGGTGATGCTAGGTTGTTTCTGCGTTGATTCTCAGCGCAGAGAGGTTCGAGTTAAGCCACAGACAAAGACGCGACACGGATGGTCCAAACACCAGAGACATAAACTCGCACTGAAACTAAGCGTTCGCACCTCTCATAGATCTACTGGGCACGTCGTCGTTGGCGTAGGCCTTGCATCGCTTCGGGGCATAGGCGTGCGCACAGGGGGGGGGGGCAGGGGGGGAGGCCGCCCCCCTAATCACCTATAAGGGGGGGGCGCAAAATCTGCCCCGTACATTGACCCTTCTAGTCACTTAAGACGGGGGGGGGGGTGCAAAATCTGCGCCATACATTGACTTAGTAGGGTGGGGGGGCGCTGCGAGGAACCTTTGCCCTCCCTGATGGGGAACCCTGCGCACGCCTATGCTTCGGGGTCTTCTCGCAGCCGCCTTGCCTAAGTTACGGAAATACGGCACGGAAGTACGGTAAGGTCGTACGGTAGCGCTCCTCCTTTCCCGCTCGTTGTGCTATTGCCGGTGAAGGCACCCAACACCACAAAAGCTTTTTCAAAAATTACTGTGCAGGTTTTCACGCCTCATTGTTGCCTGTCAGCCGACGCATTGTTAACTAGGAACCTGTCGTTCGGGGGGGGGGGGGGGGCGCACTGCTCACTGGAACTGGAAGCGGGTTAAACACAACTAGCGGGAAAGGAGGAGCGTTACCGTACTGCCTTACCGTATTTGCGTACCGTATTTCCCTAACTTGATAAAAGACTAATCTCTCATTGTAGGTACTCGGGATCTTCGGCTCACCGCCGTCGCTTCGCAACCATTTAAAATGTTGGGCTAATTGTTGCCTTCTTCCTTTTTAGTGGAAGTTGGTGTGTAGTGGAATTTGCCCAATTTATGTGGCACATACCCGTTTATGATGATGATAGTTTTGATAGGCCACACAGTGGCACATACCCGCTTGATGACGATAGTATTGTTCATTTTTAGTCCATGGATCAGTTGTCAGAAGTGGGATTCACCCCACTTCTGTGGCGCATACCCGTTTATGATAGTGATAGTTTTCTTTTCGTACGGGGTGAACAAGGAACGATTTGCTGAGCAGCTGCTGTTAAAAAAAAAACAAATAAACAATGACAACGCCGATTTCGCGGTATAGGTGACGCACTTGCCGTTTTACAGACATTCCAAGAAACATTAGTAGGATGTTTTTACAGAGATTCAAACGCCACGTTAGGTCACCTTCATTTGGATTGTGAATGCTGCTTATTCGTGCACCCCAGAGGAACGCGGAAGACGTGCCTGACATCGATGACAAAGGTCAGATATTGCCACGTGAGTTTCATTTATTTCCGCTGCCTTAGCTTCCCCGTTTACATCGAATGGTCCATCGTGTGTCCTTATATATAGACGAGCAAATCAATGATTGCGGCATGTCTAGCCATCTTCCTTGTCTCCGTGTGCGCGTCTCGGAGATCCAATAACGCCTGTCTAAGAGCTTGTCAAACATAAGCGGCAATCTCGATTCGATTATCTGCATCTCGGATCAGCCCCGCGATGACGACCTCCCTCCGACGGGGGCGAAATACAAATACATTTAAACGTACGCACGTCAAAGAACCACATGAGTCAAAATTAAACCGGTGTCCCTCCGTCCAGCTTCACTTGACGACGTCCCCTATAATCATATCGTGATATAGGCACGCGAAATCCCAGAATTTATAATCTTTATCTTTGCTGTGAGGACACTGCATTCGTGTAAAAGTGCGTATATAGTCTCTTCCACCTGCATGCATCCGCGCTTTAAAAGCCACCTAACAATATCGCTTGCATCAACGCTATCGTAATGGAACTCTGCTATGCGGCGACTGATTAAGTTATAAACCGGCCCACAGACCATTTTAGTGTTTGTATGTTGTTTTATCACAGGGAACTTGTTATACCGCTGTTTTTTTTTTCTTACATCGCACCGCGAACTTTCTTGGTAAAAAGACGAAGCATATCAGCGGCTACCATGCAGGTAAATAATGAACTGAATTGGTTTAAGGAAAAGTACAGAAAATGTACATATTTACTGGAACGAATAAGGCAACCTTTAAAGGCGAGGTTGCTGCACTCGACCGCAACAGCCATCGCCAATCTCATCAACTTAGCTTTTTCTAGTGTATAGTCTATAGCACCAAGTGTAGTCCAGTCTTTTTTTTTTTTTTGCTTTTTGTCGCTGTGACACACCACTCTGCAAGGTCACATTTAAGTATTTTCCTTAAACAAAAGCGAAACGCTTTTCCGATCGTCCAGTGTTGCCAAAGGCGCACCTTTGCGTAGCTTCGAACGCCTTTCAACATGCTGAGTAACTCGGCAAGGCAGCACAGGCTGATGATCAGCAGCATGTCGGGATGCAAGTCGCCGATCTCTTCAATGCCGGAGCTGAGGCGCAACACTTTCTTTCTGCAAAGGGAAACGATCCAATGTAAATCAATGTGGCCACAGTCATTGGGGAGCTCTAATCGGGCACCAATGGCAAGTGACACCGTAGAAAAAAAAAGGCTCTGTGTGCAGTATTCTGCAAGAGTCGAAAAAGTGGACTGTCCACTTAAGCGAGCGTTGATTGGTTAAGGTTCGATAGCAGCTGTTACGCTTGGCGCCGATCCGACACCCCCAGCTTTGTCCTCTCAGCACGAGATGAAATTGACAACTTGGCCGTTTAGTGTACTCTTACGGTATATACGCTTCAAGGTCATTGAGCAACTTATGAATTAGTTGAGCGCTCGCCGAAGTTTCAGCAGGCGGTCATTTTATGCATGCCTCCGTCGGGTTCATGGTTGTGGCTTGTAACGGTGTATTGCTTTCTTCGCACAAAAACGGTTGACAAAAATCTGCATACGCTTTCGCAAGTATCGCTCCGAGAGCCGAGTTGCGTATTGCACGCGGCTTCACGCAATACTCGTAGCCTATTTATTTTGTTTCGTTTAACAAAGCAGAAAACTGGGCGAGTTGGTAGGTATTCATCGTCACAGGATAGCGCGCACTTACAACGGGGACACAGGGAGAAAAACACAACATAAGCGCTAAGCGCAACGCAAGCGCTGTGTTGTCGTGTTCTTCTCCCTGTGTTCCCGTTGTAAGTGCGCGCTATCCTGTGACGATGTTTCGTTTATAATTCCTGTGTTTTCTTTTTTCCTGAATCAGTTTGTAGCGATAGCGCGCCTCTGTGTCAGAACACCTGCTTGCCACGCAGACGGCCTAGGTTAGATTCTCACTCGGACAAAAAATTTTATTAGATGTCGAGCAGCTTATGGCGGGGGCTTTGTCCGTCCCTCCTTCCCGCGGCGTCCACCCCCCACTGCGCATACGCGTCCCCTTGCCCTTCTCTCTCCTCTAGGAATCCTCTACTCTACGGATCGGCGCGCGACAGGTGGTGCGACAGCTGCATGCTCCGCTGGGGGAGCCACGGTAGTTCCGCGGTATAAAATGACGGAGCGCGCGCGCCTCATTCTCTCCTGCGCAACGCCGCCGCCAGTGTCAGAGTTAGCGTCAGCAAAAGCGCAAGCGCCAGCGCCAGTGTCAACGTCAGCGCTGACACTGGCGCTGACACTGGCTCTCCGCTGCTTCGCATCCACACATGTTTCCCTTTAGTGAGAGATGGTGTAATTTTTGTTATTTTATTTGGCATCTTTCCGATTTTTCGGTGAAGGACAAGATGATGATTTTTCGCTCACAACCAACGACACCGATGCCGACGCCGGAATTTCTGCAAAACGAGCTCTTTAACGCTATTGCATTAATATAGCATGGACAGCCGCAGCAGTATGTTGTGACGAACTCGTCACTCCACGCACGTGATAAAAAGATGTCCGCAGCTTGCCCTAGTGACGCAAGGCTGGAACCAACGGCGGAGCTAGTGTTCGACATAGCTTCTAAGTTTTCCTAGTAATTCCAAGCTTTTGCTAGAGATGCAAAATGTCTTCGAATGTTTTGGCGGGAACATGCCACGACACTAGCTGTGACGCTATTATATAGATTTTAGTCACGTGACTAGTTGTTACGTGGTTTTTGGCGGGAACGTGTCACGTGGCTATAACTTTTACGTGATTTTAAGCGATTTTACTAACTGTTACGTGGCTTTTGGGGAACGCGTCACGTGAGTCGTGACTTAGTTGTTACGTAATGCTACGTAATTTTAGTCACGTGACCAGTTGAGTGATGTTACGTGGTCATGTAAAATGTTATCTAAGATGGGCGAGGTAGGTGCAGCTGTGTCAGGTGGCTGCTAGGCAACGCGAGGTGACGTCATAGCTATAGCTCCGGGTGCAGCTTGAGAAGTCTCGAGAGGCCCCTCCCGAGACGGCCGAAGCGCGGCAGCCGATCGCCTCCGCGACTAAAGAAATAGTCCCGCTCATGCACTCGGCAATGTTCTCGGAAGGCGGGGCCACCGGCCGTCCGGCTCATGACGTGCACGCCCATTGGAGCAAGCTTGTGTTCATCCGCCTTTGAGGAGGAAACGCCGCGGACTTCTGAAGTTGCATTGAGGCGACACGCGGGTTTGCCGAGCTTAAAACATAGCTACGCTGTTAAAAACTAATTGGTAATAGAGATGGAGAGGGATAAACACTGCATGTAAAGGAAAGCACCAAGAAAAGGTCGGGACACTTCAAACAGGTGACCGAAAAATGGTACACAAAAAAAGAAACCGCACACATGTAAGCATAAGCACGTAACACAGACAACTTTTGGATTTCTGCGCCGTGATAGTCTGAACTATATACAGGATGGTTATTCAGTAAATTCCAAAGTATCATTTAACGGGGGGGGGGGGGGGGAGTGGAAGTGAGCAATAGCGTTTTAAGATAAACACATTGTAAACCATCATGGTAGGATAAACGTCGCGTACACCCCATGTAGCATGTGCACGAAAAACTATTACTTTTGTGGCACCGGGAGTTACTCTATGTGGCTCCTATAGGAGCCATCTAAAGGTAGCATATACAGTAACTCTAGCGGCACCTATAGCTGACCTTATTTCGCCTTCACACGCAACACGTTGATTGTTGCCAAATTAGTGCTCGGTCAAATCACACGGGCGGTGTAGTATGTAAGTATTACGTTTCGGTTTCTGCTTTAACCTGGTTATGATCGTACAAGCTTCGGTATAAGGCAATAGCGCTGAGTGACCGTAGTGACGAATGCAGAGCTAATCTTGAAACCACCCTTTGCTAAGGAAGACGAAGGCTCCAGTGGTACGAACGTGTGGGCACCGCATCGACATGCGAGAAAGTAAGCACGGCACTCCTCACTCACAGCAGGAACTGCTCGGTGGAGGTCTGCGTGCCGTTGACGCAGGTGCTGTGCATGGCCTCGTACTCGGCGCCGGGAACGATTACGGTGCCACCGCCAGCGGAGGCCGAGTGGATCGCCAGGGCATCCTTGCCGGTGTAGTTGTGGGAGGAGTACTTGCGCGCCAAGGTGACATTGACGCGGAAGCAGGGCACCTGCGCATTCGAGATAGAACAGTGAGAAGAAGAATGCCTAAGACATCGTCGTCATAATCATCCTCAATACGTCCACTGCAGGGCTAAGGCTTCCGTGTCAAGGAAAACAGGCTCCGCGTACAATGTGCGCAGTACGTATACAGATCGTGAACGGATAGTTAAGGGGTTATATACAACTTGAACCTCCTGCAATTCTGCATCCCCTTCGCGCGCTTGCTTGACTAGCGGTTATACTGTCTTCGCCCTACATGCCCTGCCCATGCCCATGCCCATTTCATCTTATAGATATGTACCCTTAACACGTGTTCGTTCTCTGACCCACTCTGCTCTCTTCTTGTCCCTTAAACTTACACGTATCATTTTCTAAGTTCCATGGCTGGCTGCGTCGTCCTCAGTTTAAGTTGAACCATTCTTGCAAGCCTCCAGGTTTCTGCCCCATAAGTACGTACTGGTAAGATGCAGTTGTTTATCTACTTTTCTCTCGAGTAATACTGGTAAACTGCCAGTCATGATCTGAGAATACATGTCAAATGTGCTCTACGACATTCTTATTCTTCCAGTTACTTCAGTCTCATGGTTGGATCTGCGGTTTATACCCGGCCTATGTATATATTTACTACTTTCAGTGCCTCGCTACCTATCGCGAACCGGTGTTTTCTTTCGAGACTTCTATACGTTACTTTAGTTTTCTGGATATTAATTTTCAGACCTACCGTTCTGCCTTTCAATTCAGTAATCACGCTTCGCAATTCGTCGCCTGTGTTACTCATCAAGACAATGTCATCAGCGAATCGCAATTTCTAAGATATTTACCATTAGCTCCTTACCAACCGTTCCATATCCAAGGCTCTTAAAACCTCCGGTAAGCATGCGGTGAATAGCATTAGAGATATATCCCCCTGCCTTACACTCTTCTTTGTTGGAACTTTATTGCTCCTTTTTATAGAAGACTGTGGTGGCCGGGGAGTCGCTGTAGATTTCTTCCAGTATATTTATAAGGTGTGCACCGCCTTCTGATCCTGTCAAGATAGGGCGCGTACGACCGCGCCCAGCCGCTCAGAGTACGCAGTTCTTGCCGGGACCGCCATGGGTCTTTCGCACTACGGAAGGCGGCCGGCGCGTTTCCTCACCGTTTTAGCCGCGATCGTCGGCTACCATCGCACGCTTTCACTCGCACATATAACATACGACGCGCAGGGCGATGTTATTACCCTTGGTCTTTTTACGGAACCTCACGGCGACCACGACGGCAAAAATACGCCTTCAGCGCCCATATAATTGCTATATCGAATTGCAATAAATCAGCAGCACCTGCGTTGTTCAACTCAGTGAAATGTATAGCAGTCAGAGCACTCACATTCCTGTAGTCTTTTTCGTAGCAGTTGGCGTCGTTCCAGCTGTTCTTACAAGCGTTCCACGGAAGCGTTGAGGAGAAAGAATAGAAAAGGTAGAAAGCGCCGTGGACAACGTTCGCTACGCAGTTCAAGCACGAGGCTAAGTTGACGTACAGCATGGTCCAGCCGATACCTGGAAGACAGAACAGCGGAACATGAAAGATCGACCGAGTCGGTCCGTGAAGGGCACAAACAAACATAAAGAAACAAATACGGTAAACAATGCAACAAACAAGTAGCGGGGCAGTTCAGTGCGGACTCGTTCCTAGCAATATAAGAATGGTTAACATTTGAAGGATGTTCAGACCAAGGAGGTTGGTTCAGACAATTTGTTCAAATGTATGCTTAAGACGTCACGTTTTCTGATCACATTGCGTTCATCAAAGGAGAAAAATTCGGCAGATTCCACTCATTCTGGGAGTCGATGTCGTGCGACGCAGTATACCGCATTTTTTTTATTGCTTTGAGTCAAGCGTTGCGAGTTGTACCAACTTCTTTGTGCATATTGAGTAGATATGGGTGTGTTGTGGGCAGGCCCGTAGCGACAAACTTTTTTTCGGGGGGCGGGGTGGGAGGCACTTGCTGAAGGACTTGGCTATTTGAGGAAAGCGCCTATTTGGAGGAAAGTACCTCCTCTTTGAGGAAGCCACAATTTGGGGAAGGCTGCTCCGGGCTGAGGAATGATTGACCATAGCTTGGCGAGTCATAGGAATTATTATGTAATGCGTATTACATTGGTATAAAAATTGATAGCAAACATTGCAACCACAGATGACGCCATTACAGGGTCTTTTTCGTAAGCAGTTTCAAGCATGCGTAGCTCTATGATGAGAATACTTGACTGTCACACAAATTCCTGGGTTCGATTCCAGCTCTAAACTTAATCGTCAATCTCTCCGTCCGTCTGATTTTTCCCTCACCGACAACACTGTCGACGCCTGCCCCGCATTTTCTGCGATACAAGATCTATAATCCGATCGCGTAAATATTTTTGAAAGTCTGCTATTGCCGTTCCTAGGTTGATACAAACTGTGCATCACCTGTGGCGCATACCCGCATTCCATGGGCTGTGGTATGCTGGTTTATGCCACACGTGACTGAAGAAAAGGGTTTTATGACGTACGCTACAAGTATCTCACGCTATTCATGCAATGACCTGTTATAGTGTTCGTCATACACTAATGCCCTCCCTTGCAAATTTTAACGCGACAGCGTTAAAGAGCTCGTTTCTAAGGAATTCCGGTGTCGGCGTCGGTGACGGCGTCTTTGGTTGTGAGCGAAAAATCATTTTGTCCATGAACGAAAAGTCAAGAAAGATGCAAATAAAATAAGCAATAAAACTTTTCGGGTCCGAGTGAGAATCGAACCCAGGCCGTCTGCGTGGGAAGCAGGTGTTCTACCCCACAGCCACGCCTTTTCTTGAAACTGTTTCGAAAAAACACGCTATATCAATGTCATGTAGTGGAAGGAGTCCTTAACGCATGTAATATTGCGTGGCAGAAGCGTAAAATCGCACCAGGCGTCAAAACATGCGAACTGCGCAACGAGTGGGTGCCTTAAAGGCCCACCCATTACGAAGCGCTCAGACATATGTAATCACCATCAGCAGCAGCAAAAGCATAAAAAAAGTGAACAGCTGTGGAGGTTCGCGTGTTGCTTTACGGACGCGTAGTGGGCCCTTCGCTGATTAGCAAAAGCAGTAATTATGGCGTAGTGGGCACTTCACAATACTTGCAGTAGGCGTTCTAGGATACTTTGAAAAGGCCAATGTTACGCGCGCAGTCGTTCTTTTCCTCACGGCATGGTTGAGACATACACCGAGAGTCGAAGCCAGGCTAGCAATTGAGAAGGCGATGCGCACGAGGCCCGATTACGCTATTGCGTTCGAGTCTTGAAGGCGAGGCTCAAGCATCCTCCATTTTTAAAGACGATAGTCTTTCTTGGGATACTTAAACGGAGATATTTTGGTCTGTCTTTTTGTCTTTGTTTGTCGGCACGTCACTCGATTCAACCATTCGGCCAAAGTTCAACCACTTGCCCAAGGGCCAGCCATCTTGAACGGCTGACTAGATTCGTATTTGTGTATATGGTCGATCAAAGAGCAAACATTACGCACATCTGAGGGGCAACATCACTAGGTAAATATTAGGTGGTGTGTTCCTTTAATAGAAAATGCATACATACGTAATTCTAAAGACCCTAGTTTCTTAAGTTGCGCTGAAAATGCGACTGCGCTGAAACTTGCCTTCCTCCGTGCCCTCTGCACGAGCTCATTGTTGTGTTTCTGTTTCGGTTCTGTATTGCACTCTATGGCTGCCATGGGGCGCCGCTCTAGCATTCCTGTTTTACCCAGGCGACGTGTAAATAAAAGAGTGTGTGGAGAGTACTCGTTGAGTGCTGACGTTTCTTCTGCTTCAGCGCTTCGCGCCAAAACGCGTGTTCGGGCTGGCTGGCGTCCCCGCCGGTCGCGTTGGTCACCGCCGGTCTTCGCCTGCTGCTGCGCCGGGACTACCAGCCCGCAACACGGCACTCATATTTCCCGACGTATTGCCAGATGGCGTCCATATCTCACGCAGCGCCTCTTCTATCGTCTTTAGACGACATTTGCAGCGAAGCACGCAGATACGCGGCCAATTTTTTTATACGTGTCAAGTTAAGGAGACGACCACGAGAGCGCCCAGACGTAGATAGATAGATAGATAGATAGATAGATAGATAGATAGATAGATAGATAGATAGATAGATAGATAGATAGATAGATAGATAGATAGATAGATAGATAGATAGATAGATAGATAGATAGATAGATAGATAGATAGATAGATAGATAGATAGGGTCAAATTGCCTTTGGTTCGCTAAAAAATGCTTCCCATTCAAAAAATTCATTTGGACTCCGACCACTACTCAAATGACGAGCATTATTCCCCCCCCTCCCCCCCCCCCCCCAAAAAAAAAACATTATTGTACGCCACTTGATTTTACAGTCGCATATCTTATCGCATTGCTTCGTGGAATCACACCAATCATTCTCATCCTTCCTCTATTCACAACGTAAAAATCACGCTATCCGCATTGTAACTCGAAGCCATTTTTTTTTCTTCTCTGATGCCTCCTGAGAACTACGCAAAAACCGGATTCCTCAAGGCATACATTTCTCCAACTAATATTTAGCAATTATGTTATGTACATGTTGTGTACATGTTGATCCCCTTGACATGACGTTTGGCTTTCAAGGCAAGCTACTGTTACCATTGTGCCAGGGTAATTATGAAGAGGTTGCATCGTCTTTAAATATAGAGACAATCTACCTTGCCCTTAAATCGTTCCCTACGTTGTAATCATTAAAGATTACTAGAGGAATATTAGCTATCTGATTAACTTTGAAATAATGTTGTATTGCTATTTTGAATTGTGTATGTAGCTTCGTTTTTGTTTCTAAATTTTCATCATTCGTACTCTGTATTTTACTTCTTCAATTATTTGATGTAGGCTCCTCCCACGCAGAATATGCGATATTTGTCTGCATACCATCTATAGTAACACATTGTGCAACCGAATAACGAACTGAATTCAACATTTGTCCGCTTTGTAGTTGTTCGGCATAACTCTCTGACAGAAAAAAATACGTCCATTAAGATTTACAGCCTCGGCAAGGAAGAATGATCAACACAAACGACATTACTTGCCTATTTGGAGCTTGAATAAAAGTGCAATACAGGCAGCCACGCGTGAGACAGCACAAACACATAATCGCTGTGCGTGTTTGTATTCTGTGTTTTGTCTCTCGCGTGACTGTGTTGTGGGTTTGCAATTTTACTTCCACAACTCAAGATGAACCAACTCGCCTAAAGGAAAATATTGTTGAAGCTTGAACTGGCTGCCTAGGGACCAACATATATTAGAGAAAATGTTCGCAAGAAGATGATGCATATGTCAGTGGCAGCAAACTGATGTACAGCAAACTGTACACTCAGCACTTCGGTATGAAAAGTTTACGACACTAGAAGTGAACGAGATAGCTCCCGAATGCACCTTTAGCGCACCAAATTATGGAGATAACTATAAGTTCAAAGTCAAGATGGGAGCCGACGGATGGAAACGCAAAGTGCTGATAGCTTGAACGAACAGGAGAAAGTGCCTCAGAAAACACGCCGGTCTGACTGAGGCACTTTCTCCTGTTCGTTCAACGGGGATAGCTATAAGGAAATACATACAGATTTCTTAGAGAGAGAGAGAGAAAAAAAATTCGGCAGATCCCACGCAGTGTGGGAATCGATGTAATGCGAAGCAGCCAGCAAAGAGCTGCATACATCGCCTTGTTTGTCTTTGAGCCAAATGAAATCATTCATGCCATGGCATCTAGTCCACCATATATCGCATGTTTGCCATGCACGCGTGCATGCACAATCTAGTGTACGCCATGCGAATGAAACGCATATTCTGGTATATAAATGCATGACCTGTCGTTTATGTTCAACACGCACTCGTGTCATGCCATACCAATTGTGGTATATATTGTCACGTGGTCGTGACGTCGATGAAGACAGCAGTCGGCGTTTGCAGGATGAAACTGTTTATTTGGCCGAACTTGTGGCCGGAAAATGAGAACTAGAACTACAGCAATACACGCTGTACAAATATAGCGGCGAACAGGGCGTCGTCCGTCGATCAACTGACAAGCGGTCAATCGCGTCGGCTTTTATACAGGCGGTATCGAACTTTCCAGCAATATCGCTGGTGGCGGCGTTATCTCTAGACAAAGCTGGAACGTTCGCGTGCGGGGCGCAATCTTAACAGAACGATCTACTATAGACGTGAAGCTTCTCGAACAATGCTTCGCGGACAGCGTCGAGCGTTGATAACCGTCCCTGCCGGTCAAACCCGAATACATCAAAACAAGACAAGAAGTGGGCGTGGCATTGCCCCCCTCTGAAAAAGCATCGTCCCGATGCTTGTGAAAGAACATAGAAGAGAGAAAAAAAAAAAAAACAAGTGCATACAAAATAAATTACAATAACAAAGGAAGAAAAATAGAGTCCCCAGGTTCGCTAACGCGCAAAAAACGGCTTAAGGCGCACGACATGGACGACTTCAGGTCGTGCGCGGCGTCGCTGGGAGTTCGTAATGCCGTCCGGGATCACCTCGTAGTCAAGAGCGCCGAGGCGTCGAAGAACCTTGTATGGCCCGAAGTATCGCCGAAGGAGTTTTTCGCTAAGCCCACGTCGGCGTATCGGCGTCCAGACCCAAACACGGTCGCCGGGCTGGTATTCCGCGAAGCGTCGTCGAAGATTGTAGCGACGGCTGTCGGTGTGCTGCTGGGTCTTGATGCGCAGGCGGGCGAGCTGTCGAGCTTCTTCGGCACGTTGTAAGTAAGCGGCGGCATCGAGGTTTTCTTCGTCGGTGACGTTGGGTAGCATGGCGTCGAGCGTCGTCGCCGGGCTCCTTCCGTAGACCAACTTGTACGGAGTCATCTGCGTCGTTTCTTGGACGGCCGTGTTGTATGCGAAGGTCACATACGGAAGGATGGCATCCCACGTCTTGTGTTCGACGTCGACATACATGGCCAACATGTCGGCGATGGTCTTGTTTAGCCGCTCGGTCAGGCCATTTGTCTGTGGGTGGTACGCTGTGGTCCGGCGGTGGCTTGTTTGGCTGTATCTCAGTATTGCCTGAGTTAGGTCAGCAGTAAACGCCGTACCTCTGTCGGTGATGAGAACTTCTGGGGCGCCATGACGCAGGACGATGTTCTCAACGAAGAACTTCGCTACCTCGGCGGCACTGCCTCTAGGCAGGGCCCTCGTCTCGGCGTAGCGGGTGAGGTAGTCTGTAGCTACGACGATCCATTTGTTTCCGGTATTGGACGTCGGGAACGGACCCAGTAAGTCCATCCCGATTTGCTGGAACGGCCGTCGAGGTGGCTCGATAGGCTGCAGAAGTCCGGCTGGCCTAGTGGGCGGTGTCTTGCGTCGCTGACAGTCCCGGCAGGTCTTCACGTAACGAGTGACGTCGGCGGAAAGGCGCGGCCAGTAGTACTTCTCCTGTATTCTTGCTAGCGTGCGAGAAACACCCAGGTGTCCAGCCGTCGGGTCGTCGTGCAGAGCCTGGAGGACCTCTGGCCGCAATGTCGAGGGTACCACGAGAAGGCTATCGGCTCGAAGCGGTGAGAAGTTCTTCTTTAGGAGAACACCGTTGCGCAAGAAAAATGACGGCAGTCCCCGCGTGAATACCTTCGGAACAACGGTGGTCCTGCCCTCGAGGTATTCCACAAGGCCCCTGAGTTCTGGATCCGTTCGCTGTCGTTCGGCGAAGTCGTCGGCACTTATGATTCCCAAGAAGGAGTCGTCCTCCTTGTCGTCCTGCGGCGGTGGGTCGACGGGGGCGCGAGACAGGCAGTCAGCGTCGGAGTGTTTCCTTCCGGACTTGTAAACGACGGTAATGTCGAATTCTTGAAGTCGTAGGCTCCACCGTGCGAGGCGACCTGAAGGGTCCTTCAAGTTAGCTAGCCAACACAATGCGTGGTGGTCGCTCACAACTTTGAAGGGCCTGCCGTAGAGGTAGGGGCGAAACTTGGATGCAGCCCAGATGATCGCTAGGCACTCCTTTTCTGTTGTGGAATAGTTCGTTTCTGCCTTTGATAGCGACCGGCTAGCATAACTGATGACCCTTTCCTGCCCGTCAGTCTTCTGCACAAGGACGGCGCCGAGTCCTACGCTGCTTGCGTCGGTGTGGATTTCCGTATCGGCGTATTCGTCGAAATGTGCTAGTATAGGAGGCATCTGAAGGCGTCGTTTCAGTTCTTCAAATGCTTCGATTTGCGCCGTTTCCCACTTGAATGGCACGTCGGTCTTCGTGAGGTGAGTTAGCGGTTCGGCGATTCGTGAAAATTCCTTGACAAAGCGCCTGTAGTAGGCGCACAAGCCGAGAAAACGGCGCACGGCTTTCGTGTCGGTGGGGGGCGGGAAGGCAGCGATGGCAGCTGTTTTCCGCGGGTCTGGGCGAACACCACCCTTGCTGATCACGTGACCCAAAAACAGCAGCTCCTCGTATGCAAAGCGGCACTTTTCAGGCTTCAAGGTGAGGCCAGAAGTCTTCATTGCTTGTAGTACAGTGTCAAGGCGCCGGAGGTGTTCGTCGAAGCTTGAGGCAAACACAATGACGTCGTCCAAGTACACAAGGCAAGTCTGCCACTTCAGTCCAGCCAGCACGGTGTCCATAACGCGCTGGAACGTCGCAGGTGCCGAGCAAAGACCAAAGGGCATAACCTTGAACTCGAAGAGGCCGTCTGGTGTTATAAAGGCAGTCTTCTCTCGGTCTCTCTCGTCGACTTCGATTTGCCAATAGCCGGTCTTGAGGTCCATCGACGAAAAGTACCTCGCGTTGTAGAGTCGATCCAGGGTGTCGTCTATCCGTGGGAGAGGGTAGACGTCCTTCTTCGTGATTTTGTTCAGGCGGCGATAATCGACGCAGAAGCGTAGGGTTCCGTCTTTCTTCTTCACTAACACCACGGGTGACGCCCATGGACTCTTCGACGGCTGGATGATGTCGTCGCGTAGCATTTCGTCGACTTGTTTCTTTATGGATTCGCGTTCTCGCGTTGAAACTCTGTACGGGCTCTGCCGGAGTGGCCTGGCATTTTCCTCTGTTATGATGCGATGTTTTGCGACTGGGGTCTGGCGGATTCTTGACGATGACGAAAAGCAGTCCCTGTATTTCAAGAGCAGGGTTTTGAGCTGTTCTTGTTTATGCTTCGGAAGGCTAGGATTAACGTCGAAAACTGGTTGAGAAGCTTGGTTCGTCGGTGTTGGCTCGGAAGAATCGGCGATGGCGAAAGCCATCGACGTAGCCGTGATTTCTTCGATGTAGGCGACTGTCGTGCCTTTGTTTACGTGCTTATACTCGTTGCTAAAATTTGTGAGCATCACTGTTGCTTTGCCTCCCCGCAACTCTGCTATTCCTCTTGCGACGCAAATCTCGCGGTTAATCAACTGGTGCTGGTCGCCTTCAATGACGCCTTCCAGGTCTGCTACTTTCTGAGAGCCGACGGAAATGATGACGCTGGAGCGAGGGGGAATGGTGACTTGGTCTTCCAGCACATTCAAGGCATGCTTCCCTGGCGGCGTGTACCGCGGTAATGCTTTTTCTGTAGATAGTGTTATCGACTTTGATCTGAGGTCGATGACTGCACCATGAAGGCCTAAGAAGTCCATACCAAGGATGACATCTCGGGAGCAATGCTGAAGGACTACAAAGCTTGCGGGATAAATCCGGTTGTTGATGGAGACCCTCGCTGTGCAGATTCCTGCCGGCGTTACTAGGTGACCTCCCGCTGTGCGGATTTCGGGGCCTTCCCAGGCGGTCTTGACTATCTTCAGCTTCGTCGCGAACGGTCCACTGATGACGGAATAGTCGGCTCCAGTATCGACGAGAGCGGTGACGTTGTGGCCGTCGATGAGAACGTCGAGGTCACTCGTTCGTCGTCTACCGTTTCGATTTGGTCGCGGCGTCGGATCACGGCTACGTCGGTTTGTCCCGCTGCTTCGTCGTTGTGTCGTCAGGTCTTCTTCGGGCCGTGAAGTTTCGACGTCAGGGCTTCGTTCGGCTTGCGGCGTGTTCTTTAGATGTCGTTGCGGCGTTGTCGTCGGCGGCGGAGGATCTTCGGTATTTCGTCGTACAGCAACCGCACCTCCATCGGTTGCTGCCCTTAGTTTTCCGGATACGGGCTAGGTGACCGGCCCCGAGTTGGGCCAGTGTATGGTCGGCGTTGGGGAGAGACGTAGCGGCCTGGCGACGGCGAACGGGAAGGTTGTCGAGGCGTCCATTGCGCTCCCGCGAGGTAGTCGGCGATGTCACGTGGTCTTTCCCCTCGCTGTGGACGCGGCGCGTCGATGGCGAATCCACGCAGTCCCATCTGTCGGTACTGGCAGCGGCGGTAAGTGTGGCCAGCTTCTCCGCAATGGTAACAGAGTGGGCGGTGGTCGGGGGCGCGCCAAACGTCGGTCTTCCTCGGCGTGTATCGTTGGCCGGCTGGCGGGCGGTGTGACGTCGGTGGCGGCGGCGGTGGTGCCTGGCGGCGGAACTGTTGAGGCGGCGCGGCGTCTTGACTTGGGCGAGGAGGGGGGGCGTTGCGTCGGGCTGCAGCAGCATAGGTCACTGCTTGCAGCTGCGGCTGCGCTGACTCGGGGGTGCCCAGAGACTGCTGGATTTCCTCTCGGACGATGTCAGCGATCGACGCAACTTCAGGCTGTGGTGAGGGTAAGAGCTTGCGTAGTTCTTCCCGCACGATCGCTCGGATCGTTTCGCGCAGGTCGTCGGAGCAGACAGCATGAACAACTGGGTTGTCTTGAATCGATCGGCGATTATACTGCCGGTTGCGCATTTCCAACGTCTTCTCAATCGTCGTCGCCTCTGAGACGAACTCTTGGACTGTCGACGGTGGGTTCCGCATTAGCCCAGCGAAGAGCTCTTGCTTTACCCCTCGCATGAGCAAGCGGACTTTCTTGTCCTCGGGCATGGCTGGGTCGGCGTGTCGGAACAGTCTGCTCATCTCTTCCGCGTACAGCACCACGTTCTCGTTTGGAAGCTGCACACGGGTTTCCAGCAGAGCTTCGGCCCTCTCCTTGCGGACGACACTCGTGAATGTGGCAAGGAATCTTGTGCGAAAAATGTCCCACGTCGTGAGGCTTCGCTCTTGGTTCTCGAACCAAGTTCGGGCAGAGTCCTCCAAGGCGAAGTAGACGTGTCTTAACTTGTCTTCATCGGTCCATTCGTTAAAAATGGCGACGCGGTCGTACTTCTCCAGCCAACTTTCCGGGTCTTCAGCAGATGATCCGTGAAAGGTCGGTGGTTCCTTTGGGCGCTGTAGCAGCACGGGTGCAAGCGGCATGGTTGCTGTCATTGTCGCTGTTGTGTTAGTCATGGTCGGGGTCTTCCTGGTCTTGTCGGGTAAAGGCTGGTATTCTGGAGGTAGTCCTTGTGTCCTGCGGCTTGCTCGCTGTTCGGGGTACGCGTCGATGTCTTCGTTGCAGCCCGGACTGGGTTCACGGCCTGACGGGGGCGACCGGAACATGAGCGAAGCAGCACCTCCACCAGATGTCACGTGGTCGTGACGTCGATGAAGACAGCAGTCGGCGTTTGCAGGATGAAACTGTTTATTTGGCCGAACTTGTGGCCGGAAAATGAGAACTAGAACTACAGCAATACACGCTGTACAAATATAGCGGCGAACAGGGCGTCGTCCGTCGATCAACTGACAAGCGGTCAATCGCGTCGGCTTTTATACAGGCGGTATCGAACTTTCCAGCAATATCGCTGGTGGCGGCGTTATCTCTAGACAAAGCTGGAACGTTCGCGTGCGGGGCGCAATCTTAACAGAACGATCTACTATAGACGTGAAGCTTCTCGAACAATGCTTCGCGGACAGCGTCGAGCGTTGATAACCGTCCCTGCCGGTCAAACCCGAATACATCAAAACAAGACAAGAAGTGGGCGTGGCAATATCACGTTAACAAAACGGCCGGAAGCGCACCATGACAGTGGCATGTAAATTATACCGTACATGACATGCATAACATGATTCGCATGTTAAGACCTCTCATTTATGTTCGTCATACAGTCACATCGCGCAATACCAATTTTGGTGTATATCAAAGGAGCGAAATGGCCGCGAGTGCACCATGAGTAGAGCATGTAAATCATGCCATACATGACATGAATATTATGGTTTTTCATGTTACCACCTGTCACTAATGTTTATCATACAGTCTCATCACGCAATACCAGTTTTGGTGTATATCAAGCTATCGAAACGGCCGCGAATGCACCATGAGCGTGGCATGTAAGTCATGACATACATGGCATGCATATCATAGTTTTCATGTTATCACCTGTTATTCATGTTCTTCATACAGTCACATCGCGCAATACCAATTTTGGTGCATATCAATCTAGCGAAACGGCCACGAGTGCGCCATGAGCATGGCATGTAAATCATGTCGTACATTTCATGCATGTCATGATTATCATGTTACCACCTTTCATTTACGTTCGTCATACAGTGGCGTCGCGCAATACCAATTTTGGTGTATACCAAGCTAGCGAAACGGCCAGGAATGCACAATGAGCGTGGCATGTATATCATGACATAACCTGCATGTCATGATTTCCATGTTACCACCTCTCATTTACGTTCGTCATGCAGTCGCGTCACGCAATACCAATTTTGGTGTATGTCAAGCAAGCGAAACGGCACGAGTGCGTCATGAGCATGACATGTAAATCATGTCGTGCATGTCATGCATGTCATGATTTTCATGTTACCACGTCTCATTTACCTTCGTCATACAGTCGCTTCGCGCAATACCAATTGTGGTGTACATCGAGCTAACGAAGCGGCCGCGAATGTATCATGAGCGTGGCAATTAAGCCATGACATACATGACATGCATGTCATGGTTTTCATCTTACCAACTGTCATTCATGTTCTTCATACAGTCACATCGCGCAATACCAATTTTGGTGTATATCAATCTACTGAAACTGCCGCTAGCGCATCATGAGCGTGGCATGTAAATCAGGTCGTACATGACTTGCATGTCATGATTTTCATGCTACCACGTCTCACTTACGTTCGTCACACTGTCGTGTCGCGTAACACCAATTTTGGTGTACATCACGCAAGCGAAACGGACGCGAATGCACCATGAGCGCGGCATGTAAATCATGGCATACATGTCATGGATATCATGGTTTTCATGCTACCACCTGTTATTCATGTTCTTCATAAAGTCACATCGCACAGTAATAATTTTGGTGTATATCGATCTAGCGAAACGGCCGCGAGTGCGCCATGAGCGTAGCATGTAAATCATGTCGTACATGACATGCATATGATTTTCATGTTACCACGTGTCAGTTATGTTCGTCATACAGAAATGTCTCGTCATACCAGTTTTTGTATGTATCCCTTCATTTAAACGGCCGCGAGCGCCCCGAGACCATGTCATGTAAATCATGCTGCACATGACATGCGCGTCATGATTTGCATGTTAGGACCTGTCATTATGTTCGTCATGAACTCTTGTCACGCCGTACCAATTTTGGTATATATGAAATTAACGGAACGGCCGCAAGAGCCGAAAGGCCGTGGAATGTAAATCATGCTGTTCATGACATACGTGTAATGATTTTCATGATGTGACCTGTCATTTATGTTCGTGATAAGGCCATGTTATGACACACCAATTTTGGTATACATCCGATTAAGATAGATAGATAGTGTTAGGGCCGAACTTCGTACGTTCGCCGCATACCTTCATATTGTTACCCGCCCCGCGGCCGGCGTACCCGCGCCAACACGGAAGCGGTAGTTCCGGTTGGTGGAACGAATACTGTCTGCTGGTCACAAAGGGATGCAAGGACTCACGTCTCCCGAGGGGTTCAATTATGGTGCCTTACAGGAGACCGTGGCCTAGCCGGGCTACAGGGACGGAAGGTACACTTGCGCCTTCGCTGTGACAGCCAAAGGCGGCGGCAATGATGCACGGCCAATTGTATTGATGGCCCGTCAGCCCAGCATGGCAAGTACGTACCCGGAGGTGCTTTCCCTACGACCCGTCAACGCATGAGGCCGAACATTCCGGAAACCGGGTTGAAAGGGAGCTGAGCAGCGGCGGCGAATCGACGAGTGGGCGAGAGGCGGTGGTTCCTGCGAGGAGGTGGCGAGGAGGAATCCGGGCCTGGTGTTTTCAGCGGCAGCCGACCGGGAGACAAGGAGAGAGTTACTCCTGCTTTCCGATTGGACTGTAAGAGTGTTTGAATGGGGGACAGGGAATAAAAGCAGGGGTGCAGTGACAGGAGGGGGAGAAGAGAAACGAATAAACGTCTCTATCCAGATGATGTCGGAGCGGTCATTTCCTCAAGGTGCCAGCAGATGAAAAGTTCTCGTCTTCAGCTTCCTTCGCGGCAGCAGCAAATGTCGCGCAACCAGCGAGGCGAGTAGAACAAACGAGAAGAACCTAACTGGCGCAGTCGAGCAGGATCTGCATGGCTGAACTGAGGAGGACAGCGGGGAGCGACATCGGCCGAGACTGACGTCAACCACCTTCAACTGACTACCGCGCTGCGGGATCAACGAAGCAAGGCTAGTCCACCGGATTCCGAGGAGGAAGAGCGCACCGCAAGGCTACTTCAGGCGGGTACCTCTTGATTTTCTGTTGGGCGCAAGCGATGATAAAGCATTACAACTTGCGAGACAGAGAAAGGGACAACTCGGAAATGAACGGGGACGGGGCAGGAAACTTGCAGGCGTTGGGAGTCGCCGACAGCGGCACGGGGGGTCACGGTAGTGGCACGTCAGATACGGCGTCGGAACAGCAGCTAGCGCTGCTACAGCTTCAACTGAAAATTGCTGAGGCGGAACTGAGAAGCAGCGCTTGATGCTGGAAAGCCAGCGGCTACGAGCCCGTGATCGGGCGGAGTCCAACGAGGGCGATGACAGCCTATCGCTCGGCGGAAGGTTGGAGGAAGACAGGCGACTAAAATTCGCAAGTTTGTTAAAGGGTTGTACTGGCACCAATGCCGAACCAAGAGGCACTTGCGCCAATGTGGTTCGAGGACGTTGAGGCAACGCTCGAGTCGTATGAAGTTCCGAGCGAATGGTGGGGCCGGGCTAGTTTTGCCACAGTTAAGCGAAAGGGCGCGTGGGCTGCTGTGCAGGCTGACAGCAGAGGAGCGAAAAGCCTACGTTAAGCTTAAGTCAAGCATTCTGGAGGGTCTCAGGCTTTCGGCGGCGGAGTACAAGAGGCTATTTGCGGGATCGAAAAAGGGAGAAAAGGAATCCTGGGATCAGTTTGCCGTGCGCCTTGAGAACTATTTTGACTATTATGTCCAAAGTTCAAAGGTAGGCACATTCGAGGAACTCAAGCAGCTAGTGGTCGCTGATCGGTTGAAAGAATGTTTGAGCCCGGAAGCGAGAGCGCACGTCGTTTGTAACCAACAGGAGGCCTTTTTGCTACCCAGTGGTGTGGCTAGGCTCGCGGAGAGCTTCGAGGAGAGTGAGAAGTGCAAGACAGCACAAAAGAAGGCGAATATCGAGGAGTGGCAAAAGAAAGCTAAAACACCTGTAGATATACCCACGGACAGAAAGGGGAAAAGGCGATGTTTTGAGTGCAAGGGAACCGACCACATTGCCAGGAATTGCCCCAATAAGGGCTTAGGTGCAAGGCAAGGCACTAGGCCAGCAGGACGACAACAAAACGGTCCAGTGGTCGCGAGAGTGACGGCTTCTGCATTCGGGTTAGGAATAACAACGACAGACAGGTTGTGGCAGCGTAAAGAGCAGAAACAACCCTCACTGGAGACCGTAACGCTTAAGAGCTCGGGTCGTTCATTAAACGCCGTGGTAGACTCAGGAGCAGAAGTGAGCGTCATTAGAAAGGCAGTGGTACCTCAGTACAACGGTACGGGTTCGCAGATAAAGTTGACGGGAGCGTTCGGGCAACAGGTGACCGCTGAGTTGGCTTACGTGCCGCTCATAGCTACTGAAGGAAATCCTTACGTGATGTCCGAGGCGGTGCAGTCTGCCGTGCTTTGTGCAATCACAGATAAGCTGCTAGACGGCACGGACGCGCTGATCACGCCCAACGATTACGCACAACTTCTCGAGGAAAGGGTTAAACGTGACATAGTGTCAGACGAGTGTTCAGCAGTCGAGGAGACCGAAGCCATGGTAGAGCTGTCAGAGGAGGCATGCGAGGAGCAACGGGCGATTGTGGGCGTCATAACCGCGGAGAGCAACAGCGAAGGTTCCGAGCCGGTCAAAAGCAAACGACAGGAGTTTCGTGAGGCTCAGGAAGCAGACCCGGCTTTGCGAGACGCTTGGTCGCAGGCAAAGGCCGGAACGCATGCGCATGGTATGCTTGTTCAGGACGAGCTATTATATCATCAAGAACACCTCGCGGGTCGCATGTGCAAACAGCTAGTGCTACCATCGCACAGGCACAAAGAAGTGCTGAAAATGGCTCACGATTCACCATGGGCAGGTCATTTAGGAGAGCGGAAAACACTACAACGGGTGAAAAGCTCATTTTACTGGCCGCAGATGTCGCGAGACGTAAAGGAGTACTGTAGATCGTGTCATGGATGTCAGGTGAAATCTCCGACGAGGCAGATAGATAGGGTACCGATAACGCCACTGGCCAGGCCCAGCGCGCCGTTTCAGACAGTAAACATGGACTGCATCGGTCCTATGGAACCCCCTTCGGCTAGAGGTCACCGCTATGCTCTTTGTGTCGTAGACTTACATACCAGATGGCCAGAAGTGGTATGCCTCCGTTCACTAACGGCAAAGGCTGCATGTGACGCGCTACTGCAGATATTTTCTCAACATGGGGTGCCAGAGACAATTTGCTCAGATCAGGGCACCAACTTTACGTCAAGGTTGACACAGGAGATGTTGCAAAGACTGGGGGCAACACCGAGGTTTTTCCACACCTGATCACCCGCAAAGCAACGGCTTAGTGGAGCGCTGGAACGGCACATTCAAAAGAATGCTTTCTCACATAGTCAGTGAACACGGGCGCGAGTGGGATAGGATGATTCCGTTTTTGTTATGGGCATATCGTGAGGTTCCACACGCGACTACAGGGCGGTCACCGTTCGAGCTCATGTACGGGCGGGTGCCGAACGGGCCCCTATCCATTCTCAAAAGGACTTGGTCAGGAGACTGGGAAGTTCCGGAATCACTGGGTACGCCGGCAGCGGAATATCTTGCGAAGCTCCGAAGTAGTTTGGAAGAAGCTAGCGAAGGAGCCGCCCGTCAAAGTGAAGTCAGTCAGAAGGAGTACGTAGGACGCTATAACTTGAGGGCCACAGACAAACAGTTTGTCACAGGGGACCAAGTATTATGGCTCGAGAAGGAAGGAGAGGGAAGCTAGTGGCAAAATGGAAGGGACCGATGACTGTAGTCGGAAAACTGCGACCGTACAGTTATTTAGTTGAGCTCGATGACGGTTCACGCAGAACCATTCACGCTAACAAGCTTCGCGCATATCACACCCGAGTAACTGCAGTAGGAGTGATATTCGAGGGCGATCAGGAATTTGGAGAGGTTCCGGTCCCACCATGCGGGCTAGAGGCGCAGGCGACGCTGCATCCTGATGAAATAGCACATCTTGAGCCCACACAGAGAGAACAGCTGCGAGACTTAATCGCGAGCATCCAAGGGTATTCGCAAACAAACCCGGCACCTGCAAAGTGGGAACACACAAAATACAAATCAAAGCAGGAGAGCAACCGAGACGTGCATACCCCTACAGGGTGCCGGTGGCGCTGGTGCACGAGGTAGAGAGGCAGGTAAATGAGCTCCAGCAGTGGGGATTGATATACCCGGTTGAAAGTCAGCACGCGTATCCACTGGTCTGCGTATCAAAGAAGGATGGTGGCATCCGCATCTGTTGCGATTACAGGAGACTGAACGAAATAACAGAGACAGAGGCATTTCCCATGAGCGTGGCGACTGATCTGTTATACCAGGTAGGCGAAAGCCAAGTACATAACTCTGCTAGACATGTTCAGGGGTTACTGGCAAATACCTCTCGACGAGGACGCGCAGGTTTGTACTGCTTTTGCCACTCCCTCAGGCCAGTACGCATGGAAAGTGATGCCCTTTGGGTTAAAGAATGCCGCCAGCACCTATCAGAGGGTCATCAATGGTGTACTGGCCCCACATAGACATTACGCTTGCGCTTACATTGACGATGTAGCGATATACTCTGAGAACTGGAACGAGCACCTGGAACATTTGGACAAGGTGCTTGCGTCTCTGGCGAAGGCAGGGTTGACGCTAAACGTAAGCAAATGTCGGTTTGCACAACAAGAAGTGAAATTCTTGGGGCATATTGTGGGATCAGGCAGGCACGGGGGGCCGATCCAGAGAAGTTCAGGGGCGATAAAGGAGATCCCGGCTCCCGAAACGAAGGGACAACTACGGAGTTTCTTAGGGCTAGCCAACTATTATAGGGACTACGTGCCCGAGTACTCCAAAGTCGTTATGCCTCTGACCAACTTAACTGGCCGACGTATTCCGCAGAAATTACCGTGGAATACAGAGGCGCAGGAAGCTTTTGACAAGGTGAAAAACTGTCTAGTGCAGGCGTCGGCGTTGCAAGCCCCAGATCCGAGGAAAGAATTTATCCTCGCCACAGATGCGTCCGATTACGCGGTTGGTGCGTGCCTGGCACAGCAGGATCTGGAGGGCAAGGAGCGCCCTATCGCTTTTCTGAGCAAGAAGCTTAGCCCGACTCAGACCCGATGGGCCACCATAGAAAAGGAAGCTTATGCAATCATTTGGGCACTGGGGAAGTTGGACCGCTTGGCTTTTTGGCGCTAAAATCAAGGTGATTACCGATCACAACCCACTCAATTTCTGACTCTAACCACTCCGCAGAGCGCGAGGCTGACACGCTGGGCGTTGGCGTTACAGAAGTATAACCTGGAAATTGAACACAAAAAGGGGTGTCTTAAACGCTAATGCTGACGCGATGTCGCGGTTGGTGACTCCTAACGATGATGCATAAAAGGGACAGCGAGGTTAAGGGGGGGGTACATGCTTTGTCAGCGCGTGCGCTGGGCAGAGTCAATGAGGTACGAGTGACAGTGGTGCCTCACGTGTCGAGTCCAGTGAACATGTGTGAATATGCGGTTGTGTGTGTGTGTCGCATGTCATAGATACAGTGCAACACAGTTGGAGGGGAGGTGTTAGGGCCGAACTTCGTACGTTCGCCGCATACCTTCATATTGTTACCCGCCCCGCGGCCGGCGTACCCGCGCCAACACGGAAGCGGTAGTTCCGGTTGGTGGAACGAATACTGTCTGCTGGTCACAAAGGGATGCAAGGACTCACGTCTCCCGAGGGGTTCAATTATGGTGCCTTACAGGAGACCGTGGCCTAGCCGGGCTACAGGGACGGAAGGTACACTTGCGCCTTCGCTGTGACAGCCAAAGGCGGCGGCAATGATGCACGGCCAATTGTATTGATGGCCCGTCAGCCCAGCATGGCAAGTACGTACCCGGAGGTGCTTTCCTACGACCCGTCAACGCATGAGGCCGAACATTCCGGAAACCGGGTTGAAAGGGAGCTGAGCAGCGGCGGCGAATCTACGAGTGGGCGAGAGGCGGTGGTTCCTGCG
Organism: Rhipicephalus sanguineus; assembly: GCF_013339695.2. Lineage (NCBI taxonomy): Eukaryota > Metazoa > Arthropoda > Arachnida > Ixodida > Ixodidae > Rhipicephalus > Rhipicephalus sanguineus. The sequence continues at coordinate 145,503,642 of NC_051177.1, read as the reverse complement.
AGGAGGTGGCGAGGAGGAATCCGGGCCTGGTGTTTTCAGCGGCAGCCGACCGGGAGACAAGGAGAGAGTTACTCCTGCTTTCCGATTGGACTGTAAGAGTGGTTTGAATGGGGAGACAGGGAATAAAAGCAGGGGTGCAGTGACAGGAGGGGGAGAAGAGAAACGAATAAACGTCTCTATCCAGATGATGTCGGAGCGGTCATTTCCTCAAGGTGCCAGCAGATGAAAAGTTCTCGTCTTCAGCTTCCTTCGCGGCAGCAGCAAATGTCGCGCAACCAGCGAGGCGAGTAGACAAACAAGAAGAACTTTAACTGATAGATAGATAGATAGATAGATAGATAGATAGATAGATAGTAGATAGATAGGATAGATAGATAGATAGATAGATAGATAGATAGATAGATAGATAGAGATAGATAGATGGATAGCTAGATGGATAGATAGATAGATGGATAGATAGATAGATAGATAGATAGATAGATAGATAGATAGATAGATAGCTAGATAGATAGATAGATAGATAGATAGATAGATAGATAGATAGATAGAGATAGATAGATATAGTAGATAGATAGATAGATAGATAGATAGATAGATACGCTCAAAGTCGCAGAAGTTCGCTAAGAAATGTTCGCATTTAAGAAAAGCTTCTTAGTCTACGAAACAAATTCGTCATATTGAGGGATTCGAACGCGGAACCAAAGCCCCGGAAAGGCGTTGGTCCCTGTTTCGAAGAGCGGAACTGGACAATTTTTCCGTCAACTCGGAAGCTTGCTTTCCTGGGAGTCCCTGTGGGTTTCGGTCTCGCTTAGTGCGACAGACGGGTGTATGACAACTTTTCTTTCATTCTCAAATGTTTACGTTGAAAGCTCAGTCGTTCTTAGTGATGTGTGATATAAAGCGAACGCAAAGGCACTACGAACTAAACGGAACTCGAAGTTGCTAGCGTTATCTATATAAGGCCCACCTTTAGCCATGGGGAATCCGGCGAAGGCTCTCGGGACTGTGAGGCTGCTGAATTGGCCCAGGAAGACTTCGAGGTGCACCATGGGAAACGCGACGACGACCATTAGGAGCACGTACACCATGATGAACACCACTGGGAACGCGTGAGACAAGTTCTTTTAAGTGTGCGAAAGACGCGAGTGTACTACGTTTGACCGCAATCATAAGAGCTGTATTGACCAACTCAGTTGGCTTTTAATCTATATAGTTAGGCTTACCAGGCGAGAGAGGTGTAGACAGAGAGAGGTGGGATTCAACACTCCCTTCAGAACATTTGCTCTTTGTGTGCATATATACATGTGTTTGCGCAATACAAACACACGCACATTCTGCACATATATATGTAGCGGGGTCAGACCCACCCACCCCAAGGTAAAATCCTGGCTGCGTCCCTGGCAAGCGTGATATAGCGTCACACATAAGTAGATAGATAATTAGGTAATGAGGTTGATCATCCTGAAACTATGCGTTATGAAGGTCACCGTGCACTAGAGGCTTCCATATTAATGTTGAATACTTCGGCTTTCTTCACCTGCATTTAAAAGCAGTATATAAAACACATTATAGTACACCGTCCCCTTCGGAATTCGGTAGGCGCGGCAGTGAATCAAACTTAGCAGCTCAACACCATAACCACTGAGAAAACGGAAAGCGTATATCATTAAAATTACATTCATTTTCGCGTTTTCTTTAGAAAAGATGTTTTGTGTGTTTCGTAAGCAGTAATAGTATTATACAAGCCAGTTGAGTCACATGGTATGGTTCTACGGTCCTGATTTCAACACATTTCGGCAGTGACATCAACGAACTTCCCAACTAGTAGAAATCCAAGAAAAGGGCAGGAGTCAGGGAAAGATGGAAGCTTTCGATCAAAAATTCGTAAGATGTGTTGGTGTGCTGGAGCCGATGTTTCGACTAGCTGACTTGTCTTCAAGGCAGCTACTGCTTCCGAAACCGCAACTGACAAGCGGACTTGTCTTCTTTAAGGCTGCTGCTGCAACACTGCAGTTGCAGCCTACGAATTTTTGATTGCCGGCAAGTAGTATTGCGTATCGGATACGGCATCACACAACTAGTCTTACTTGAACAAAGAGCGCAGCGCGGACGATGAGTCATGAGCTTCAAACGGGACACAGCGGTGCAATTAGTCGGTCACTTCACAACGTACACCATTTGCACTGTTCACTGTTTTGATTCAAAAGCTGCTAGCCTAGATAAAGCTTTCGCGAGAAATTTGCGACCTGTCTTCCGAGGCATACTTATAGGAGGGACGCTTCCCTAACAATAATTACCGCGGTTTTACGAGGCAAAACCGCGATGTGGTTATGCACGCCGTCGTAAGCGGGGGCGGGGGGTGATCCTGGATTAATATCGTTCACCTGGGATTCATCTTTCATTTGGTGCAACCGAGCATGCGAGCAGGGCTTCCAAGCCCAAGAGTTCATGCGCACTGCGAGCCCAACCCGACAGCGTTTAGATGCGGCGTGCCAGCCGGGTCTGGCTTAGTATAGTATACCTATCGAACTTTGGCTGTATAAAAGACTCGGCCCGCCCAGATGATCCCTCGATTCGACCAGCTAGAATTCACACCTGTCCGACCGGACCACTGAGCCAGCCAGCTACTGTTGGGTTCGTGGAAAGGCCTTGTGCGTCCTTATAACCAGCTAAATCTGCCTATGCAGCCTCTTTGCCGATCAGAACATTACACGTCGCGAGTGGTGACCTCCCTCGAGAACACGTAAGGCATATGTGCCGTCTGGCCGACTTTTATCGCAGTGACCGCGCACTTACAGCCTCCGTTGTGGTACACGACGTACGGGAACCTCAGCATGTTGGACAGGCCGATGCACATGCCGACCGTAGCGAACAAGAATTCGTTCGGGCTCTGCCACTGCTGTCTGGCGGACGTCATCATGATGGCTGCAGCCACGTACGGTAGTTTTTCTTCTTCCTTAGCACGTGCAGTCGCAAGCACTTACACCGCGGGCCGTTAGCCTTTCGTCTTCATTACCAGCCTGTGCTTCGACCGCTTGCTTCGTTCTATCTTGTTGCATACACTCAGGATGTTTCCAATGTCAGAGTTTTAAATGCGAAGCATTTCTTAGCGAGCCTCGGGCACGTGTGCTTAATTTAGGTGTCTTTAATGGCGCTCGCCCTGAACGGCACTTGGGTATACTTTAGAGCAAAATAAGGCTGGTCTGTAGGGGTAGGGCACCCGACGAGTTGAACTGTGCCTCCCTCTACGTGGCCTCCGCAATAAACTCAGGCCGCGCGGATCGCTGAGGCCACGTAGAAAGACGCGCGTGGTTCAAATCTGCTCCGCCAGGTGCCGCAACGTTTCGAGTTGTTCACAAAAACAGTCTTCTAGAGAGAGGTTTATTTATAGAAAGGCAGAGAGGTCGGCCTGAGCGATATTATGCTCTAGCCTGCTACTCTACACCGGGGGTGGGGAAAGGGGAGAAAAAAGAATGATGGATGACGATGGTAAGTAAGAGAGGTGAGTATGTACAGTCCCGTCTAGGTGGTGCAGTGCTATAGCCGCGCATCCAGTCCAGTGGCTTGTAGGAAAGCTGCAACCGCTCTTATGACCACAGTTGTGCTGTTGGCGTCAGGCCATGGGCCCAACACAACCTCATCAGTTAATGGCCTATTATGCACTCCTTCAGTCGAGGAAATCAGTTTTTGTCGTTCGCGTGCGTATGCTGGGCAGGTACAAAATATGTGCTCAAGTGTTTCTGGCACTTGACAGTGATCACACGTTGGGACCGGTGTCACTGCGGCCGATGATATGTGCATAACGTCTTGTGAAGGCCACACCAAGACGAATTCGGTGAATCATACTTGTGTTGTGTCGTTTTAATTTACGAGGCATACAGAACCTCATTTCGGGGTCCCATTTGTGTAATCGCCGGTGTCGTCGCTCCGGTTTCGTCCAGTGCTCAAGTGCGAGGTCATGCATTACGTACCGAAGCAGGGCGTTCGTGTCTGGTCGTGAAAACGCAGTGCGCACTTCAGGGCCACTGGTCAAGGCTCCTTTAGCTTCTGCGTCTGCGTCTTCGTTTCCCATTATGCCGCAGTGGGCAGGAATCCATTGGAAGGTGACGAGGTGGCCATTTGTTGAAGCAACTTGAAGAAGCTCCATAATTTCTATGGCTAAAATATAGTATGGACCTTGTCTCATGACGCAATTAATGGTCTGCAAAGCGGGTTTCGCATCGCAGAATATTGTCCATGTACGAGGTTGCTCTCCAGAAATGAATCTTATTGCCTCCCGGATAGCAACAAGCTCTGCGGCAGTTGATGTGGTCTTGTGGTCTATTTTGTACCGTCGAGCTATAACCATTTGTGGGATGACAAAGGCTGCAGCAGAGGTACATAGCGTGGTAGATCCATCGGTGTACACGTGCATGGTGCCGCCGTACGCTGTATAAATGTGATGTAGGGTCAGTTGTTTGAGGCCAACTGGCGAAACTAGGGACTTCTTCGTAATCCCAGGAATCACAAGGCTAACAGGCGGTTTAGGCAGGACCCACGGCGGTGTTCCAGGAAATCTCGGGGAAGAAAACCTTGATGGTAGAACGTTTTCATGCCGTGATATTGCTCTTGAAAAGCTGCAGTTTGGGTGGGTGGCACGGAAGTGCTGATAGCGGGTGCTGCCTGTGTCGGGTCAAGAGGCGAAGATGCACTCGAAGTGGCTCGCAGCGCATGTATACACTGATGGGACAAGCCCGAGCTTCCGCGATGGTTCCATTCGTTGACGTGCAGCGTGGTAGGCCCAAGCATGTTCGCAATCCTTGAGCTTGAATACTCTCTAGCGTGTTCACACAGCTCGGTCTCATGTTTGAGAGCACCGGCATGCTATACCGTATATATCCTACAAACAGCGCATTGTAGAGTTGAAGAAGTGACGATTCTGATGGGCCCCATCTTGCTCCTGCCACAGTCCGAAGAACGAGAACAAAACTTTTCAATTTTGATTTCAGTGCTGCGACGTGTCTCGACCACGATAGATCCCTGTCTATGATTACCCCAAGGAACTTGTGGTGCGTTACAGTAGGTATCGCCGTTCCATTAATAGATATAGGGGTATCTTGACATATCTTTGCGCGTGAATGCAAGCACTGCGCATTTGTCAATGGAAAGAGTGAGACCCTGGCGCCGTAGATATTTAGCTGTTAACGTCACTGCACGTTGAAGTCGAGCACGCAATTGCGGACGAGTAGCTCCGGACGCCCATATGCATATGTCATCCGCATATGCGCTGACTTTTACCGTGCTGGGAAGTTCTGCTGCCAGTCCAATCATAGTAACGTTGAACAGAATTGGGCTGAGAACTCCCCCTTGGGGAACACCACGGTGAATATTATGTCGATCGGTGTCTCCGTTGCTTGTCGTCATGTAAATGGTACGGTCACTAAGGTAACTTACGGTCCAGGCGTACAGTCGTCCTTCGACGTCTAAATCTTCCAGTGCGTGAAGGATCGCATAATGCAGCACATTATCGTAGGCGCCCTTAATGTCTAGGAAGACGGCCGCTACTAGTCTGCGTTGGTTTCTTTCCTCTTCAACATTTGAGATCAAGTCGACCACACCGTCGACTGCAGATCGTCCTCTTCTAAAGCCGTTCATAAATGCAGGAAAGCAATTATTGCTTTCTAGAAGCCACTCTAATCTTGACAGCACCATCCTTTCCATTACTTTCCCGACGCAGCTGGCTAAGGCGATCGGTCTGTAGGAGGAAAGGGCATGAGGACACTTCCCTGGTTTGAGCAACGCAATAATGCGACTGCATTTCCATTTAGCTGGGACATGTCCCGACTCCCACGAGTTGTTATAGTCTTCTCTTTTTGAGTGAGCTCAGGCGGAGTCACTTGAGTCCTGTAATAGGGGCCCACCTCTTTTCCATCCTGCCCCTTCCCTTATTTCCACTTCCCTTCCTCGAGTAGCCAGTAAAGTTCCTCCAACGCCACCTCATTCAGTTATTTTTATTAATCATCCTGACAGTTATTTGGCAATTTTACGAACTAACCTTATGTTCCAATATCATATGTATCATATAAAACTCTCAACTTGAACCATTACCTTATTTTACATGTGTTTTTTATCTTTAATGGGGGGTCATGACGTTCACGCCTACGCTCAACTTTCGCTTAGCTGGGGCGAATTCCGGTGTGCTCCTTCAGAAACATAATGTCGCTAGGTGCTAGCGCCATAAAATGCGGCATACTGCCACTCGCCGACTGATCCGCATGAAACCGTTTCCCGCAAAGCGTAGAGTCTGCCGGAATTTTCATTATTAAATGCGAAGCATTTGTTAGCGAACCCAAAGCACTTTCTATCTATCTATCTATCTATCTATCTATCTATCTATCTATCTATCTATCTATCTATCTATCTATCTATCTATCTATCTATCTATCTATCTATCTATCTATCTATCTATCTATCTATCTATCTATCTAGCCGCCTACGTCTGGGTGCTCTCGCGATCGCCTCCTTTACTTGGTGTAGACCAAAATTGGCATGGGAGGGTAAGAGAATTTGGCAAATATGACTGTCTGGTCATGGCGTGAATAACGTGAAAATCTTGTCGCGTATCTCGTCAAAGGCATTCCTCCAGACACGTGTGGCACGTACCCGTATACCACGGGCCACTGTGTACGGGTATGCGCCACAGGCAACTGACAGTTTATATCTAACCAGGAACAGCGAGAAAACACGTTGGTAATTTAAAAAACCGACAGCGGCAGCGTTGACCCGACGAATGCCAAGATTAGAAATGGGGATCCCAGCAGGAATCGAACCCAAGCATTCTACGTGGCACTGTCAGGTGTTCTACCACAGAGCCACGTCATATCTAGAAGCTGCTTTGGAAAAGGCCTTATGTCGGTGTAATGTTGGTGCAACGTCAGTTGCTGTTGTAGTGCTAGCTATCTAATTTGATAACAAAGCAATAAACACCACATATGTACTCCCATGAGACAGGCGCAACGTCGGCATAATGTCAGTTGTGGTTCCATGTGCTGAGTCCGCTTTTATAGTAGTCTGATAAACATTACATTTGTATTCTTATGAGCCAGCAAGCTATATTCATGCGTTGCTCGACCCCGGAGGAATACGCTGACGAAAGTGAAGTATGATATTCACATCATAGCACCGTAGCGTGCACTGCGTTTCGATAGAACAGACGCCTGTGCTCTAACGTGAGTGCTGACGTTACGTCAGGCCACACGATACCCTTTAAACGCCAGTGTAGTCGACGTGCCTGGTAAGGCCGCGATATGCACACAACTACTACGCTTACAAAAACACGTCGATTCACATCGTAATGCTGGGCTCAAACCCAAAAAATGCAGCATAGACAACTACTCGCTGATTGCTTCGCATGAAACCGATTCTCACAAGGATCTGCCGAATTTTCCGTCTCTTTGTTTGTGCCTTTCTTTCTCTTTCTCTTTCTTTCTTTCTCTCTTTCCTTCTTTCTTTCTTTCTTTCTTTCTTTCTTTCTTTCTTTCTTTCTTTCTTTCTTTCTTTCTTTCTTTCTTTCTTTCTTTCTTTCTTTCTTTCTTTCTTTCTTTCTTTCTTTCTGTACTCGTTCTCAGCGTTATTACAGGCCACGCCGTAGCGGTGAGTAGTGGGAACTGCCCAAATTTTGTGGCACAGATGCCCGTTCATGATGATGATAGTTTTCGGGCACGGCCACACACTTTACGCCGAGCTAGAACAGCCTCGCTGTTAAGAAGAGTTACAGACAAATGGTTTGTGGAATGCGCGAGACGTTGTATCCCATCAATATGGGCATGCCGAGGAGCCGCTGAGTTCTTGGTTAGAGTTACTGTATATGCTACCTTAGCATATACAGTAACTCTATTTCATGGTGTCCTTCAACGACAATAAAGGATGTCAACATCGGGAACAGCGAATTTCCGTGTGACACTGAATGTCGTTAAAAGTCCTTATGATAAAATAGGATATCGTTGTTTCCGAAGAAAATAATGCATCCAAAGGAGTGTTGACGCGATCCCCAATAACATTTACCATAAGTTCGAGGCTCCTCAAGAAAACCCGCAAAAGAGACACACTCGTGCGTTCTTTAAACCACCTTGGTGTGACCTAGGGACCCCACTAGGGTGCCTCGATGCTTGGGGGGAGGAGGAGCATCGAGGCACCCTAACTGGGACCTAAAGTCTTTACTGTGAACCATCTTGTGGTGTCACAGCGGCAATAAGTTCAACTAGGCAGCTCCCGCTGTTTTCTGGGCACGCAACGGGCCGCACTTTTTTTTTTCGAACGGACTCTTTTTTATCGAGCGGCCGTGACATAAGGGGTGTGCGAATACTCGAACTTTGGAATATTTTTCGAAAAGTGTTTGCTCTTCGATTCGCACAGGATACTTACTATTGAAACATCCGGAAAAGAAATATAATGATTTCATTCGATGAAAATTAAATCGCAGCGCTTCTAAATGATGCACGTAAACCCACGCACTTCTCCTCGCGAACTTCGACCTGTCGGAAAGTTCACCGCAACCTGACGCTATTTTATACACGGTAGATCGATCAGTGTGCATAGAGTAGAAAGAGTGTGCAGGCTAAAAGCGCGCAGAGCAGCATCTGCTTATACCATACTTCAAGTGTAACGCGCAAGCAATTTGCCCACCCCCCCTTACCACTAATGGAGAACACTGTACACGCCTATGTTATAGTTCCCTCAAGGGCTCCCGAAATAAGCGTCTTTCTTGTCGTCTGAATCACTATATACCCATAGGCGTGCGCAGGTTTTTAAGGGGGGGGGGGGACCCTGCACACGCCTCTGCCAGGTTCTTAAGTTGGGGCAAAGTCCCGCGCCGTAAGCGTAACCTTCGTTCCAGAGGGGTCATTCCATACCAAATCATCCCCCGTTTTTGCGACCATCACAAATATGGCTGAAAAAAATTCCACATTTTTCTTGAAGTTCGAAACTCGTTCTCCTCGTTTATTTCTCTTGACAAAAATTTTCCCGCCTATTTGTGAGAGTCTGTAGTTTTGCGCCGACTGAGCTAAAGGGCATCAAACAACAATTTTTTTCAAAGGAAGTTTATGGGATGCACTCGATAAAATGGTATTTCCGGCAAGCTAATGAAGTGATGTAACTGCAAAAATAATGACTTATTTAGGTATATCGATTCTTCGAGGGCTTTTCGCGCGAGCAAAATTTAATAAAGTTGTGAAGTTTGATATTTTTTTTTTCAGGAACAAGGCAAACTCAAAGGGTAGAAATAAATTAGGTACTGGTGGCCTGTTCGACATACTACAAAAGAAAAATAATTTAGTCACTGAAGGTGTAGCAGATCGTCTGGAAAAAAATTGCGAATTTCAATAATAATATCTGGGGTTAAAATTGCGAATTTCACTTTTTTTTTAGAAAAGCTCTGTATTCAGCGTCAAAAAACTCGCCTTGGAGTTTGGACTAAAAATATGCACGATACCTCATTTGAAAGCTCTATGTAGTAGCTGAACATATATAGGCAAAGTTACAAAAGGGTATTTTTTTTAACTTGAGAAATATTTTTTTGAAATTTTGTATCTCCATCAGCTTTTCGCCGACGTAACTCAAGCGGCATGAAGCACTCCCAACGGCAATCTTCAGCCCATGCCCACTGACCTGGGATGCAGACGCCAAACATGGTGCTGTCTATAAAGCAATGGAAAAGGAAATGGTGTTATCATCTGCGTTTCATTGCCAACAGAGGAATGGAGACCAATTACGCTTCTCAACGTCGATTACAAAACTTTTGCAGCAGTTGTCATTCGGCGTTTTAGAAGCCTGATGCCTTCATCATCAGGCGTGCTCGATTCCTGGAAGAGAAATTCATAGTCTCTCCTTTGTTACGCGTGATATAATTGCGTGCACGTTGATGAGATCAGCGCGTGGGCTCTTGGTTTCTCTTGATCAAGAAAAGGCATTCGATCGCTTTGAACATAGCTACATATTTAGCGTAATGGAAGCGTTTGGGATCTCGCAAAACTTCGTTGAGCTTCTGAGAAATATGTATAGAAATGTACACAGTACGTTCTTTCTTGATGGTTATGAAAGTGCCCCATTTCCTGTTACCCGCGGTGTTCGCCAAGGTTGTCCTCTATCCCCAGTACTTTTTGTACTCAGCCTCGAACCATTCCTGCGCTCCCTACTTAAAGATCCATATATTCGAGGCCTTTCACTACCTGGTAGTGGTACCTTGAGGGTGACAGCTTTCGCCGATGACATCACGTTCTATCTAAAGAACGATGACAGCTTATCCCATCGCCTACGGCTTTTTGCTGAGTATGGGTCTATTTCAGGTGCTGCATTAAACTTTTCGAAATGTCGATATTTGTTCATTGGTTCCCCACACATCTGCCTAAGTCCCTTTTTCGGTCTTCAAAAAAACCGACCCTATTCGCATTCTAGGGCTTGATTATACCTACTACGGCATAGCAGCCTCCGTGTGGGTTTCAGTACTGGAAGATGTAAAACGGCAAGTCCGGGAAGCGTAGAGTACGAGTTACCACTCTTGGAAAGAAGGCACTTAGCACAAACTGTAATTTGCGGCCGCGCATGGTACACTTGTCATGTCGTACAGCCCGCATTGCGATTAACCAGGTCGTTGCAATCCTTTGTTGGCTCTACTTTCTGGTTGGGTGGAACTGAGCTGGTTTGCCCTTCTTGACGAGAGACAGTTAAAGGGGTATTCAGACGGGGGACAAACCCTCGGGGGATAAAGGCGGAGCCTATGACGTGACGTCAGCTCGCGAGGAGAAGTCTCCGCAAATGTCCATGGACGAGGTGAACGGAGGGGGAGACCAGTGTTACTAGACTACTCTGGTGGCTTGCACCACCCGTTTGACGAGCAGCTGACGACGAGCTGCAGACGACTGTGCAGCTAGGGACCGTAGTGCAGCTGCAGACTGGACACATACTGCCGCTGTCTGCAGGAGCAAGTGCAACAATGTGACCAAACAAGAGCCCGAAATTTCGCCATATCCCCCACCGCCGGGGGATCGTTTTTCCTGTCGGGGAAAAGGTCCCCGTCTCCTTCGAGGAGTCGCCGGGGGGTCTCGCCCACTCACTAATCCGTGACGACGTGGTCACGTGATCCGCAATCCCCCCGTCTCCCCCGCCGATTTCTCCCTCGTGTGAATAGCCCTTAAGCGGTATTCACACGGGGGATAAATCCTCGTGGGATAAAGGTGGAACCTAGTGACGTCAGTTCGCGAGGAGAATTCCCCACAAATGTGCCCCATTCACACGGACGAGGCGAACGGAGGAGGAGTCCGGACTACTCTGGTGGCTTGTACCGCCCGTTTCACCAGCTGTTGACGACGAGCTGCAGAAGACCAGCTGCAGACTGGACACCCACTGCCGCGATCGTTTGTCCTGTCGGGGAAAAGGTCCCCGTGCCCTCTGAGGAGGCGCGGGGGGGGGAGGGGGGAGGGTCGCACTTTTCTTTTCTTCTCTATCCAAGAAGTTCATCTCCTCAACCCCGGGCCCTTGCTTCCTCAGAAAAATGGGGTGGCAGAAAGGAGCATTGGCACAAAAAGTTTGGATCTTGTTTTCTTACCACTCACTTATTACGGATGGAAAGCTCGTTTCCTCGAGCGCGCGACGGTTAATTATTTGTAGATGGTTTTATAGCGCCCAGTCGCAGTTTCGGTTTCAGAGAGCGCGGAGTGAAGAATAGTTATCATGTATATATAGTGAGCACTCAAGTCAGCGAAAAGTATTGTGGCCTACAGTCTGTCGAGCGTTCATTTTTGAGAGCCATAATTAGTGCACCTCACAAGCCGCTAGATGTCATGCGAGTTTCAGGAATGAACATCTTTTAAATGTACAGAACATCCAGCCTTGATATCCATAAAACGTGCTGACAGCGTGATCCGGGTGCATTTTAGATTATCTATAGTACATCTGTGAAATGCCATGTGGAGAATGTAGATATCCAGAAGATGTACTGAATATTCCGAGACTAGCATTCTATGGATATCTAATGGACATTCATGGTTTACTGGGTCCTTGATTTCTCTGGTGAAAATTCAAGCCTAGTGCCTGTGAGGTAGACTCTCACTTTATCTACCACTTCCTGTAACTTCTGTTCTATTTACCCATCACTGCCTTGCGAGATCCATATGGCAACATCATCCGTGTATACGGAGCGATTGATTCCTTTGATGTCTTCACGTTTTTCTGACAATCCTGTCATAATGAGATTAATATCATGGAGCCCTGAGGTGTAACTAAACTGTCCATGCCCCTCACCTCAGACTCGAGTTCCCCCATGTTGAAGGTAACCTTCCTATTCGTTAGGAAGTATCGGATGTAATTGTATGATATTTCTCCTAGGTTTCAGTTGGTGACCTAATGTGCAGGTTTGTGGAATACTTTCGTGAGATCCAACCATCATGTAGCTCTGGTTCACGTTGCGCTCTGATTGCTCTGATTATTTTGCCATCATATGGTACCTACGCCATAAGACAGGAAAATAACTACTCCTAGAACACAATTATTTATGTGGCTGCGGCACTTTTTCGATTTTGTTTCGCCACCACTTACGCCACGTATAAGGGGGGCCGAGTGCACACATAATACGACCTAATTGAGACGGCTCATCATTGGACATTATCCCCGAAGCATGAAGTTAAGTCACCACAGAAGATGCCGCAAGTTATTTGTGAATTAAGTTATGAAACATCATTTCTGTATTACCTTTCACACCTTGCTGTTGACTTCACGAAGTCTAGACAACCCACGATGTGTTCGTCTTCGAGCCGTAATCTTCTACCCAGCTGCAGGCGTCTTTTTCATCAGTGATGTTCGCCCGAAGCACGTCAATGTCAGGCGATGAACTGTCATTGTCTTTAACGCATTCGATCGCGCGGCGCGCCGACGTCTCACATGCGCTGTTTTCCGTGGTCATAGCCGTACAACACCGGCGTTGCAGGGCTGTGAAATGCGTTGGCAAGAACAGTCGCGAAAAATAATAACGAAAAAAAAAACACAACGCACACTAGAATCCCCGGCGATCACGTCTTGCGACAATGCGAGATCGCAAAAAACACTGGCGGCAACACATATATTTACGTGAAAGCGTGTTCAGCGTTAAAAAAAAAAAAAAAGCAATCAGCTAAACACAACAACGATTATGTCTTGCGACAATGCGGGGGCTGAAAAGACACATCAGACAACACAGATATTCAAGGGCGAGCGTGTTCACTGTTAAAAAAAGAAAAAAGAAACGCACAGTAAAACACAACGGCCGATCGCGTCTTGCGGCAGAGCCAAGGCACAAAAGACAGTGGCGACAACACAAACGTTCATGGGCGAACGTGTTCACCGTTACAACAAAACAAAATGCACAAAGCACAGTCGAACCCTACGGCGACGGCGGCGTCTTCGGTCAACGCGAGAGCAGTAGCACTGTAGCAGTTCACAAGCACAGGCGGCGACGAAAATTCTACGGGCCCGGCGGGCGCGTTCACCGTTTAAAATTCCCGCGAAAAGCACACCGAGTAGGAGACTGCGTCGTCGCATCGTGGCGGCCGTTGCTAGGCGGAAGTAGAGTGACCTAGAATAGGGGGAGTGTCCAAAGCGCCGGCTCCCGCGTGGCCCTTTTGCCGTGAACTCCCGCGCCGCGCCGCTGCTGCGCCGGACCCGTGGGCTTTCCGCGCTCGGCAAGCGCGCAGAAAGCGAGGGGCGTCTGCTACGCGCTGTAGTTTTTTGCGCCGCGTTTCCACACAGGGCACTTGAAGTCTACTTAACTTTAGTAATGCGGTCAGGAATGAAGCTTATCCATCTTTAAGCGTTGTGTTAGTGCGGGGGCAACAACAGAATGCCAAAAAATCATGTGTCAAGCGGCATCAGCGTGGCGCCTAGTTCCGGTCACAGAGTTCGAGAACGTTGGTGCATGTGTAAAAACGCGCAAAACGGACACGCACAAGCAAAGAACGAAAAAAAAATCTTATTCGCACGAGCAATCGGGCAATAGCATCACGCATGCACGAATTAAGAGTAATAAAAAAGTAAATTGCACGCGCAGTCAGCTGAAATACTTGGGCGCAGTGACTTCACAAGCTTTTTACTCATATTTGCTGAACATATCATGTCATATCATAGTCGCCACTGGTTTGCTAGCCATATGCACACCGCTTTATTTGACAATTCATTAGTCTCCACAAGCTCTTTTTTATGTACGGAGCACACCGGGAAGACGCAAGGGTAACAAAAAAAAAAGGTAAAAAAGAGTAGAGACGGCCATACGACCGCAATGCTGTTGGCTTATTTTTATTTCTGAGGTAGCTAACAACAAGGCACACCGTGCGCAAACATTTGAAAGAAAAACAATGCAAGGTAAACTAACCTTATTCCACAAGTTTTTGCATAAAAGGCGTAATATAGAAAATGCTTTACAAATATCCAGATATCATGAAACAAAGTTGCAAATGCCCCCATTCTTGCTGTACAAGCTGCCTGAACGAAAATACGGTAAGAATATATATATATATATATATATATATATATATACTATATATATATATATATATATATATATATATATATATATATATATATATATATATATATATATATATATATATATATATAATAGCATGTTGCATTGGATCGCTGAACGTCAGTCAGTATGAAACGTTCGCGCGAAATGCGTGCATTGCTTCAAGCCTTCACAATACGAAATGAAAACAGTTTCAAACAGCTCATTCTCAACTTCAGATGTTTTCACGGGACTCGGAGGTTAGCGTTCACCCGGTTCAGAGACTTTACGAAAAGATGTGGACGAGTAGTTACATAAAATACGATTGTTTCTGCTGCAGTTGAGTGCGCGCCAACAGGGCACCCGACCGCAATTTCCCGCTTTTTCCTGATGACCTCAATATGGCGTCCGCCACAATTTCGTGCTGAAGCTCAGAGAGTACTTAAAAGCGAGTCTGCTCATCTCTTGAATAAATATAAAGAGATGACCAGACGGGTAAAGCAAGCCTCTTTTGTCCCGCAGACGCATGCAATCAGCTGCTCTGAACGGAGAATCACGTTTGTTTTCGGGCGATCGCTCGTAACATGAAGTGAGGCATACACGATGTTGCACTGTTATCGTTTCATTTTCTTTGGTTTGTCTTTTTTTAATGCTAAAGCCTTAGATGCCTCATCAAACACGAAAATTGACCGTCGGCGTCCCGCGTAGCTAACACGAGTGATGCACAAAATCATCACGCGATGACGTCGACCGAACTTATCACGTCACTGTGACGTCATTCAACGTGACGTAATATGATGACGCCATCACATGACATGGTCGCTTTCCATTGCCTCCGTGATCGGCCCCCGATGTAGGCAATGTAAAAGCAGGTGAGGTGCAGAAAGCTTGCAATGCCTTCCAGATTCCTGTGCGCAGTCCGAAACCACGTTATGTGCAGAAAGCTTTCGGAGAGGGGCGAGGGACGATCAATGCATCGACTGACAAAAAAGATGGCTTTCGTTTTCGAGTCATCTCCGGCGAATGCATAAGGAACCATGTTTTTCTTTTCATGTAATTTTTTCGCATACATTTTACCTACGCGGTCAGCTCTTCAATATGTATGGGTAAGTCTAACATGTTGACATCGATATTGGTGACCACCACGTTTTTTATAACCTGACGGAAACAAATCGTCAGACCACACATCGTCAGAATTATTTCTGGCTGAAAGCGGGTTTGCCCGCCATACACCATATTATTATTGTTATAACGTCGAGGTCTGGGTCAGTTGGTACATGACGCTGAGGCAAAAACCAGTCAAAAAAAGACGCCGGACAAGGGAAAGGAGTGACACACACAACGACTGGAAGTCGTTGTGTGTGTCACTTCTTCCCCTTGTCCGGCGTCTTTTTTTGACTGGTTTTTGCCTCAGTATTATTGTTAGTCGTTACGCAAATGGCAAGCATGTCACGTAAGTGATGTATCGGTCGGGTTGGGCATACGTACATTCGTGCCCCTCCGTGTCAATTTTCATGTATACGAAGTGAACGAGACGCGAGTTACACGAGTAATTTTTTACTTTTGGTAGCGCGGCCACGCCGTCTGACACATTCGTCTTCGCATGAAATGGCTTTAAACAGAAGAGTGCCGGAGGCAGCCTTGTAAAATAAATCGAATGCACGAAATAAAAGATAGGATATGAAGGGTGCAAACGCGTTAGCATGCATGAGCTAGTTACTACGTGCATATGTGCTACGTTCTCCTGGTTATCTCCAGTTTATTGTCTCCTGCAGCAAGTTTACGTTCGTCATTCCACACGAAAGTAAGCTAAGCGCCTTTTCTCACGATGAAGTGTGCACAGGATGCGTTCCTCAAACAGCCGCGGAAGTGTGGACCAATGCGGTGACAAATCAGCTGCAAGGATATATACAAAAACCCCATTTCAAAACACACAAACGCGTTCTCTGTGTGATGAGTCGCTGCAGTATTATGTTACAGTGACGCAGTATTAAAGTTTGCCCAAATTTCCACAATTTTAGCAAATAGCGGCCAAAATATCACGCGCGTAGCAGACGCTCGCCGCTTTGGCGCGGCTTCCGCCGCGGAGAAAGCCCACGGATGGATGGATGGATGCTATGAGCGTCCCCTTTATAACGGGGCGGTGACATGTCTGCCACCATGCTCGAAGAAAAAGGAAAAACTTCCTTGTTTCATGCTGGCCTAATACCTTGTCTACATTGATTAAATCTATCTTATTATACCAAAAATATTTATAAATTCACGGTCTATCTCTCTGCCTCTTAAGGAAGAATGACCTTATTCCCCCCCCCCCCCCCCCCATTATTATTTTTGTACTTTATCTCTACTCTTCTGCCACCAATACTCTAACCGTCTCTTACTTATTTCTATCGCGGACGTGTTCAGCTTTCCATTGTTGTCCCTAAAACCCAAGGCTTCCTGTAGACTCGTGCCCACACGTATACCTGGGTGAATATCGCCACATTCAATCAGTACATGTTCCATCGTTTCCCTAGTTCCCCCGCAGCATGTACAGTGTTCGTCTTCGTTACTGAATCTCGCTTTATAGCTTCGCGTTCTAAGGCAGCCCGACCTTGCTTCAAACAGTAAAGCGCTTCCCCTTGAATTATCATAAAACCTTTCCCTCCTTATTTCGTTTTTTCCCTTTCGGTAGTTACTCAGAGCCGGCTTCTTTTCCATCGCTGTCATCCAATAAGTCCTCTCCGCCTCCCTGACCTTCCGCTTAATGCTCCCTGTTGCCATATCGCCCGCACTGCTAGCCGTATATTACTGGTGAGCCTCCTAGTTCTCTTTCTCCACTGCGTGTCAACGCTTTTTCTATACAAATACCTGAAAACCTTGTCTGCCCATCTACTCTTCTTCATTTTCCTCAGCCTCTCTTCGAATCTCATTTTGCTCTGAGCTTCCCTCACTTCAAAGCCTGTCCATCCCATATCACCCTTTACAGCCTCAATTGTCGTCTTCCCGTGAGCGCCCAACGCGAGGCGGCCCACCGTCCTTTGATTTACATCCAATCCTGATTGTACCTCTGACTTCATGCAAACCACTGAGTTCCCAAATGTAAGCCCCGGGACCATCACACCCTTCCACAGCCCTCGAAGCACCTCGTACCTATTGTATCCCCATAAAGCTCTGTGCTTCATAATTGCAGCATTCCTCTTTCCCTTTGCTACCACTGCTTTCTCTTGTACCTCCATATATCTATCCCCCTCATTTACCCATACTCCGAGGTACTTGTACTCGCTTACCCTCGGTATTTTTTGGCCCTGTATGAAGACCGCATGGTCTTCGTGATCATTGAATACCATCAATCCACATTTGGTTGCACTAAATCCTAGTCCTAGAGCCTCACATTCCCTTCCGCATATATCTGCCAGTCGCTGTATATCATCTTGACTGTCCGCAAATAAGACAATATCATCAGCATAAAATAGACCTGGAAGCTTCTGCTCAACCATCGTGCCGACCTGTTTGTGTGACAAATTAAATCCAATGTTGCTACCTTCTAGCGCTTTTTCCATCCTCACCATGTACAGCATGAATAACAGCGGGGACAAAGGACATCCCTGTCTCAGCCCCTTGCTAATTTCAACGCTGTCCTTGCTACTTATTCCTTCCCATTCTATACAAACTGTATTTTCTCGGTACATTTCCCTCAAAAGCTGTATACAGTCGTCCCCTATGCCCACTTCTTTCAATATATCCCACAAAATTTCCTGCTTAACGTTGTCATACGCTCCGGTGATATCTAGATAAGCTATGTATAAGGGCCTGTTTTCTATTTTCGATATTTCTATACACTGGGTAAGAACAAACAGATTATCGTCTAACCGCCTGTCGATTCGAAATCCATTCTGAAGTTCTCCCAAAATATCATTTTGTTCTACCCACGCTTCTATTTTTAATTTTACTGCCTGCATCGCCAACCTGTATAGCACCGATGTAATGGTTAGCGGTTCCGGCACGGCAGCGCCACGGGTCCGGCACGGCAGCGCCGCGGCGCGGAAGTTCACCGCAAAAGGCCCTCGCTCCTCCCATGTATTTGCGCGGCGCTTTGGACACTCCCCCTATTCTAGGTCACTCTAGCGGAAGTCTTGGCATGCGTTGAGCGCTCTGGCTATTACACCCCACCCCCTGGCTACGCCACTGCTACAGTTTACCACTGCCCCCTTCGTGTAGCGTCTTCTGCGATCACTAACGCGACCCGAACAAAATTTTGCCGCGCTTGCTCGTCGCGTTGAGTCCACTGATCTCCACTAGGTTGATCAGTGGTCGTGTCACACGTGTGTTGTCACCTCTCCTTTCTGGTATGTAGGAAGGAGAGGTGAGGAAAACGGGAAGTTGAAAACTTGTTCGGCTGCGACCAAGGAGGTTTAAAAACAATTTGGCTGCGATATGTAGCGACTCGCATGCTGTTCATTAGAAGTGTCGGCTTTTGAGTTACAAAATTAATCTACATTCCTCAGAAATTTGCAACGGGCTCTGAGGCCGCTCTCTTTAGCGTTTTTTAAATGTCTGTTTACATTTTATTTATGTTATATATATATATCTTTATGATTGCCAAAAAGTGTGCCCACCCACTGCAAAAAGTATGGCATCGTCATCGTCATGAGGCAGTTCCGATTTCTCTTGCATTGTTTTCCTTCAGCATAGTTATAGAGTTTCGCGCTGTTTTTGCCTTGTGAACACGTTGTGCGTTGTTGAGATCAATGCGTTTTAGCCGCTGATTGCTCGGATGACTTTCAGTGAACCGTGCTAAAAGGACCTCGAGTACGAAGCCGCTCTGTGCTAAAAGAAATGTCATACGGCCGTGCCCGCGAACGTTCGTAAGTGCGTTTCACCGCAGCTCAGCTACAGTGAGCCACAACAACGAATAATGTCTGGAGCCAACAGCTTCAACGTTGTGGAAGACGTATCCGCGTCTGACCAGGATCTGAGAGTACTGCGTGCAAGCTTCGATAATGCGGTCGACGCAGAAGCGTGGATGAAGAAGTACAGTGCCGAGTCGCGCACGTCTTGGATACTCAGCAGTGCTCTTCGCGGTGGCACCAGGTAAGCAGCGCAGGCGTTCTGGCTTGGATCGCAAGGTCCTGACATCCGTGACACGGTTTTCTTCTTTTTATCATATCTTACCATTACAACTGTCAGCGCATGTACGGACGGAGAAGTTAGTAGTCCATTGGGGCTACACTGATGGTTTCGAATCGCGCGATCGTAAGTGTTTCTTTTAGTGAGGTGAGGCTGTCAGGTACCTACGGGAAAGTTCTTTTTGTTAGGCAGTGCATTGCATTAAGAACGATTGACAACTTCTTCAGAAGTGCCACTTACTTCCACAGCGATCACCCGGCCACCTTCACCATGTTTGTTTGCAAATAGAGTGCTGTTTTCCCAGAAACATCTTTCTCAAGTGAAAGCGCTGCACTGTGGTAACAGCTCGGAACCAACTACGGGTATAAGTTGTTTAAATTCAGTTCTACCTGGCGCCATTAATGACAATCAAGAGACACGTACTTGATTGTAATGTTTTGTGAATTGTATAAGCGGACAAACAGCAGGAGCAGAAGGAAAGAAGTTCACAGGACTTCCGTTCCTTATGCTTTCCCTCTGCTCCTGCTGTTTGTCCGCTCATACAATATACAAAATGTTGCACCAACTGGCCGAGCATACCACCAGCTTGATTGTAATGATTCACTTCAGGAAACTCTTTCACTGTTGCGAGATTTTGTGAGAACTGGCACTAGATGCGCAGGCACGGGCGGATAAGGAGCTCTCATTAGCTGAGTGTCTCGAAATCTCAAAGGTGACACTTCTGGGGAAAGTGAATGCCCGAGAATGCTGCCACAGGTTACATTTGCTAGATGCACCATTAGGTCTGATGTAATGGTTCTGTGTTACTGAAAGGTGCAGCGCAAAAGGAAGATAGATGGGAGTACAGAGAAAGGAAGAGGACTTTGACCTTCCGTCTTGTTTTTCTTTGCACTGCACCACTTACTAATATTGTGAACCAACGAGCTGAAACTGCTACCCTTTTAATGGCTCACCTTTTAATGGCAGTTGTGACTCACCTGTTGGTATCACCAGCAATTGTTTAACTCATTTCACGTGCAAAGTTCCACCTACCATAATTGGACAATCAATCATAATATAATAGCCCTACAGTTTCACAAATCTTCCATCAGTGCCAGATAAAAAAACTTTTGCTTAGAAATATGCCAAAATAATCACACAATCTTAAGCCAGACCATGTAATGCCCCATTATATCTAAAACATTATTGGCATATATGACGTGCTTAATTGATGAAATAGTGGGACCTTGTTAATTCGAACTCACACCACCTGTCTCACACCGCCTGCGGCGAGTATAACAACTTATGGCTTAGTGTGCACTGTCAACCACAAACCTAGTGTTAGTGGTCACATCACAACGTTTTGAAGATATGCTGACGTTAGAAGCTGTGTGGCATGACATTTTCACTAAAGGAAGGAGAAAATATGTTTAAAATAATCACTGGTTAGTTCATGGAGTTAGGATTTGCTGTAGTTTTAACATTGGCAGCATCAGCAGGGCATTTCGAACCACCCGCCAATTATAATGAAGAGAATTTGAATTATCAAGGTTGTGCTGTAATAATAAAACTGAAGGACAAGCCTCATTAATATTTTGTTGCGAGTCTAAATTTCTTGACTATCGTAGCATTGTAATATAGCCAATCTGTGTTTTGTGTGACGTAAGCATTCAATCAAGATAAGTCACATGACCATATCATTGATTTGGGGGGCCTGGGTCTTCTGGGTGCGAAGCCCACATCGTCCAAAAATGCCCTTCATGTGTGACAGGATGCGCTGTGCACCGCCATGAAGGCAGTTGCCCCCACCACTCGGGACAGTGAAGTTATAGACCATATCTATGTACGCATATGTCTATTTAAGTGCATATATCTATATGTCAAGTTAAGTACACTGAAGTAGGGCTCTTACTACAGTGCCCCCAGGCAAGTGCTCAACGTCATAGCAGTGCAATGCTTCATACCGTGATGACTCCCCCAAACACTGGTCCCATTTTTCTTAAGAAACAATCAGTTCTATTGCTTTATTTCTCTGTTATCAAACCATTGTCCTTGGTGTCCGTGTGTGTAATGTGTGCCGTTATGTGCGTAAACTTTGGTGCAGATATCTTCATTACTTAACTTACCACCAAAATCATTGTTATGAATGAATAAATATCTTTAATGTTTTAAGCTATAGCAACATTACAGTGCAAAGCCTTTAAGATTCATGCCCTATGTAATACCGTGCATAAGCAGTGTGCAAGGCCTTAAAATCATATGGTTATGTGCAACAGCGCTTGATAACAAAGGCAGAAAAACTTACTGTAGTTCTCTTTGAGCAAGAGCATTTGCCTGAAGTCTGTTACTTAACTTTATTAATGCTTCAGTTAAAAATCAGTTGTGAGTCAGCGCTTGTGTGTGTGCCCCTTGTGTCCCTGTCTTCTTGCGCTGTTTTATCATTACACTGTTACTTAAAGTACTGTTTACAAAATTTACACTGTTACTTAAAATACTGTTTACATATTTTTTACTGTGGAGATTTATTTTAACAAAGCTATAGTGATTATTTTGCTGCTGCACATTAGTAATTCTTGCTGTAGTTCAAATGGGCCTTCTGGCGAAAACAAGAGCACAACTTGATTTTGTGTGTGTATTGAACTCTTTCGTTTGACTAATATAATATGCTTCAGTTAAAAATCAGTTATGAGCTAGTGCTCGTGTGTGTGCCCTTTCGTCCCTGTCTTCTTGTGCTGTTTTTTCGTTACACTTTTACTTAAAATACTGTTTACAAATTTTTTACTGTGAAGATTTATTTTAACAAAGCTATGGTGATTATTTTATTGTTGCACATTAGTTGGGCATTCTGATGAAAACAAGAGCACAGCTTGATTTTGTATGCGTATTGAATGCTGAACACCTTAAGAGAAAGCACCTAAACCCCTGAAGAAACAACTTTCGTTCAGCTATTATAATAATGAGTGTTAATTAAGAAGCGGCAGCGTTTCTGCAATGAAAAATATCTCATATTGTGAGCTAAGATGGTCTACTTGAAGCTTCACATATTCTTGCCACAGTCAAGCAACGTTCCATTATCTCATTTTCAATGCAACAGTGACAGTGGTGGCTGTGCTTGAAATAGTGGCCTCATGCCCACTATTCTTCACTGGCTTGAAATGCTCATGGCATGACAAACAAATTACTTGCAAAAGGATGCGGTAACTCCTCTTTATAAAAGTCTATAATAGTTCCCCTATCATTTGTTGTAGTTTTAGTGGAGGCCTTTCTTGGTGAGAAAGGACGATGAAAGCATTTCTTCCTGCCGGAACTATTAAATGTGTGGGCGTCATATCGTATTGCTAGGCCCATGGTGGCTGGATCTTAGCTGTCAAGCTTAAAGAAAGCTAAATTAACCCCTTAAGTGCTTTGGACGAGCAGAGCTCGTCCTGCCCAAACTGTCCCCAAAGTGCTTCGGACGAGCAGAGCTCGTCCTAGCGGAATAGGTACTCCCCTCTAGCGTTCAGGACAAGAGGCGCTCTTCTACAGCTTAGACTGCGTGTAATCCACCAGATGGCAGCATTTACTTGACAATTTATTTTTCTCCTGCGGAAAGAGCGCGGTTTTTGTATGAAAAGATGGCTTGCGGTGGCAGCCACCCATGCATAGCTGGCTCGTCAACACGAAAAAGAAGCTTTTCATTTTCGTCATCTTCTTCGAGTGATGATGATTCGGATACGGATGTTTATCTTGTGTCCGGAAGTGAAGACAGTGATGGCGGTCTTCACTTCCTGAATTGAGCATCTCCTCCGGTGATGATGAAAACAGCTCGGAAGTGAACATCGCGAGTGCTCGCCAGTGGATCCCGCTTGATGCGGACAATCCTCCTGTGAAGCCTCCTCGCTTTCCATTCTTGGTCATTCCAGGCAAGACTTTCAACTTGCATCGCCAGATGACCTTATGGAATATATTCAGCAGTTTCTTCAAAATTGCTTCATTTGCTCTCAGAAGCGAGGAGAAAACAGGAAAAAGTTGAGAAAGGAAACTCGCTTTTGGTGCAGGAGCTGCAACAGGCCCCCTTGCGTTATTCCGTGTTTTGATTTGAAGTATAAGGTACAAATATTTTTTCAACATCGACTAGCTACTTTTTAGTACAATCAGATTCGAAATCAGCAAGAAAAAAAATAGGCACTCTTGGTTGGGAAATTTTCAAAAAAATAAAGCACTTAAGAGGTTAAAACACTGAAGCAATTGATAGCTATAAATTATTCTTTGACAGCTATATTGTCATGAAATTTTGAAATCATGGGTTCATTATTAGAAGGGAGAATCAAGGCCGAAGTTTTATTTTCCAGTTTCACGCAAAAAACTCTTCATCCGAATGTCATTGTGATGACTGGGAATTTTAATCTTTTTTTTTCTTTCATATTGCAGCCACGTTGGCTCGATAAATTTTTCTGAAACTTGCCATGTTAAGTCTTTGTCTCTCTTAGAAGACAACATAATTTATTTTTGTCGACAAAGAATTATGTATTCCATAGCAGGCGGGTTGTCAAAAATGTGTGAATCACGGCAAGTTGGTGTGCATTTTCTAGCTTACCAAGCATCTTCTCGCAGCAAGAGTGGTGTTATTGGCATTGTGTCAGAGCGATATGCTTACCACAGGTAAAATCATTTTTCTCTTTAGTAGGCCCTTAGAAAAGGACGTCGTTCTCTCACAGCACTGCTTCAGACCAGCAGCTGATCACATATGACAACCAACTGCTTGCTCTTCTTTTACAGAATGGTGTACCACAAGAGGTGGGTCTGTCATCTCAGCCATCGAAACAAAAGTCGCCCCACCTCCCTCGAGAAACCAGCCTGCCCCGCGCAGCTGAGCATCAAGATAAAGAAAGTGAACCGAAACACCAAAAGGAATGACACGTTCCTCCGCTTAGATCCTCCTCTTCCGGCCGTCATCAGACTCATCTCCCAGCACAATCACAGGATCGAGTGTGCCGACGCACCAATGTCAACGCGTCCGACACCAGAGACCAGGCTCAAGTTTGAAGGCTACTTTGAATTGGGCATGAATCCGTCTGAAGCCAAGCGGCACAACGAGCGGCTTCTTCTTGCGGGAGGGAACGGCAGCCCTACCGGACCGGCGAATCCCAAGCTCTCTTGCTTGTACACCTGGTACAGGGAATGGCGGATAGACAAGTATGGATCACCGGAGAATCCTTTGTCAAAGTTGACGGAGAAAGCCACCGCCTATGCAACTAGCGGTATGTGGGCATTTTGGCTGTTATTGTGGCCCGTAGGGCTTTGTTCGCACTGTGATTTGAAACTCAAGACGGCACCTTTTTGAAATGCATTTTGTGAGGGAAAACAAAGGAAACATGTGACTTTCTTCAAGAGAAAAAAGAAATGCGCTGTATGCGTTCTTTTTTTTTTTTCATTTTTTATTCATTTAAGGCAGAAAACTTGACTTGTTTCAAAATAACTACCAAAAGAGTCAGCAGGCTTATCCAGCCTTTCCTTCCACTGTTTAGAGCAAGTTCGGTGATCCTCAAGCCTAAAGACCAAGGGCAACGGAGTCTCACATAGGCTGAATTCGTCAAGAGAGATTAGTATACAGGTTGTCCCACATAACTTGAGCCAAGACTTTGAAAATGAAAGGCACTTCAGAGGCAAATTGAACCAAACGTATACTACTCCCACTAGCCTGTAGATACTCAGGCTATTTTTTATTTTCCCCTAAACTAATTATTTAATTTTTTTAATGACTTAACTTTTTAATTATTAGCTGAAAACCCAAAATATGAACACTGAGCTGTAGAGCACTCTTAGAAACCACGGACTGAATTGTTTCCAGTCCGATACGTCTCGCGCTGTTATTTTTTCCCCGTTGTAAAGAAAGCCTGCGAAATTTGAAAAGAAGCGACATGACGGACCGCGAGCGCACTGCTATAGTGCTCCTCCCAACTGTGCAACCGGTGAACAAGGTCGCCTGCGGCTGCCACAGGGAAGCGACAGGGTGCTTTGAAAGTGGCCGATGTTTGGGCGTCCGTCTTTCGTTGAATGACGGTGCAAATGCTAGTGATGCAGAACTATAGGTAAATTGACTATCGATAGCATCGATAGTATTTTTGAAACTATCGAGAGTGCAAACAAACTATCGATGGTACTACTATCGAGCAACTATTGATAGTGCAATCGGCAGTACCATCGTTAATATTACTATATTTACTGCCACGCGTGTTTATTGCTTTGTTTTGATGTATTCAGGTTTCACAAAGACTGTTAGCAACGTTTGACGCAGACCGCGCCGTAATGTTTGAGAAGCTTCACGATTGTTTGAGATCATTCTGTTAAGATTACGCGCCGGACGCGAATAGTCAAGTTTATTCGAGAGCTTACGCCAGCACTGCATCGATAATGCTGGAAGGTTGAATGACTGATGTATAAAGGTGACGCGTTCCACCGATAATCACATTACTCGACGGCCGACTACTGTTCTCGCCGCTATCAGTGTGCAGCGTGTATCACTTGCATTTTGAGTTTTGATTTTCTGGGCACAAGTTCGCGCAAATAAAGAGCTCCGTATTTCCGAGTCTTGCTGCAGCATTCTTCACCGTCACAACTATGTGACAAGACTATCGATGGTGGTGTAAATAATGATGCTGTTGCTGGCTGGCCATATTACCAAAATATTTGCGATAGCCTACTATCAGCTTTGCTTAATTTATGAGCAATTTCTGGCGACAGAAAAAAAATTTTTCCGCAGTGAAAATGGCGGCACATGTCCATCAATAAATTGATATCCAAAAGCATACACCTTGGAATTAACAAACTTAGTTCTTGATATTTTTCTATTTTGAAATCACAAAATGCAATATATATTTGAAGCCGCGCAGTTCCACCACATGTAACGGCTTCCTTTTCGCTACAGCTGAACAGTTTGACTTTATGATCATGTGTCAGCATAGCACTCTGTTAAAGAACACAACTTTCTTGCCCTTCAGCCTGCTCCTCCGGCTCCACCACGTACCACGTGCGCGGGGAAGCAAGTTTATTATGCACTGAGTTCGCGCTACTGATTTTAGGCTATTGATAGTGCCATCAAATTTACTGTCGATAGCACTGTCGATAGTACTTTTTATCATCGATAGTTTGATAGTGACTCAGCTATCGATAGTACCATCGATAGTTCTGCATCACTAGCAAATGCACACTGCTGGCCGAGCGCTGGCGCGATGATAAAGCGGTCACGACGGCAACAAAAAAAAAAACAGCAGTTTGATTTTGATTCATGTAGATAGGGCGAAACGCGACAGAACGATGAAAGGCCTCGAGGGCTGGTGCAATTACGCAGTTTGAACAAAAAGAGACCCCACGAAGTGTCTGCGTCGTGCGAACCATTCCTGACGAGTTGTCTTTGTTCAGGTGCTCCTCAGACACCCGTAACCCTTCGTGTTCTGGACAGCAACATTACATTGTTTTAATCTGTGTAAACAGCTGACATGCCATACTCGAATGAGCAACTAGTGGATATGGTTCTGGCCCTAGGTGCATCACGCGAACACAGAAGGCAGGCAGTTAAGCTGTTTCAGCGCTGCCATCCAGGTACGCGGCCAAGCTCAATGACCATTGTGCGTACATATGAAACGCTGAAAGAGAATGGGACATTTACCACGAAAAGGCACAAATCTTCAGTTTTGGGCCAGGAAGTGGAGATGGATATCCTGTGCATGTTTTCTGCAGACCCCAGGCAAATGTCCGTAGTGTGGGTGCTGAAGCTGGTGTCTCGAAATCTTCGGTGTGGAGAATGCTAAAGAATAGACAACTTCATCCCTACCACATGCAGCTGCACCAAGCATTGGAGCCCCGCGACTTCCAGAATCGTACAGACTTTGCAAACTGGATCTCAATCAAGACAGAAAAGGACCCAGGCTTTGTTAACAAGGTACTTCAGACCGACGAAGCAAACTTCTCGCGCAACTCAAGTGAACATCCACAACTCGCACTATTGGAGTGACAAGAACCCTCACTGGGTTTGGCAGGCGCGTCACCAATATCACTGGTCTTGCAATGTGTGGTGTGGCATTTATGGCGGTACTATAATCGGACCTGTCTTCTTCAACGGCACACTTACAGGCAAACGATATGTCAACGATATCTTGGATGGACCACTTCAAAATTTTCTGTGTGAAGTTCCACTGGCTAGGATTAAAGATATCTGGTATCAGCATGATGGAGCTCCTGCGCACGGAAGCAGCAAAGCGTGCAATTGGCTGAATGAAGTATTCCCGTAGCAGTGGATAGTGCGGCACGTGCCCATTGCTTGGCCAGCAAGGTCTCCAGATTTAAACCTCCTTGATTTTTTTCTTTGGGGGTACGTCAAGAGTCAGGTATACCAGGCACCAGCCACAACATCAGGTAATCTGAAAGAAAAAATAAGACAAGTTTGCAACTCCATTCCCGAAACCATGGTCAATAACGTCACGAAAAATCTGATAAAGAGATACCACAGTTGTATTGCAGCAGATGCAGACCTCTTTGCACATGTTTTGTAATTGCGGCTTAATTTTACGAGCACCGATCACTGAAAAAAAAAAAAGTCTCCTCATGCCGTTCGCCTACCCATCGCCACCTGTGACTAGCTTCACGTCGTCGCCTCGTTTTGCTCATCTCAAGTTCAAAACAGACAATAAAGCTATTTTCTTGTTTTATTTATCCGTCTTGGACGCTTATCTCGGAAGCGCTCGGCCAGCAGCGTGCATTTGCACTGTCATTCAACAAAAGACGGACGCCCAAACATCGGCCACTTTTAAAGCACCCTATCGCTTCCCCGTGGCAGCCGCAGGCGACCTCGTTCACCGGTTTGCACGCTTGAGAGCAGCACTATAGCAGTGCGGTCGCGGTCCGTCACGTGGCTTCTTTTCAAATTTCGCGGGCTTTCTTTACAACGTGGAAAAAATAACAGCGCGAGACGTATCGTACTGGAAACAATTCAGTCCACGGTTTCTAAAAGTGCTCTACAGCTCAGTGTTCATATTTTGGGTTTTCAGCCAATAATTAAAAAGTTGAGTAATTAAAAATAATTAAATAATTAGTTTAGAGGGAAATAAAAAATAGCCTGAGTATCTATAGGCTAGTGCGAGTAGTATACGTTTGGTTAAATTTGCCTCTGAAGTGCCTTTCATTTTCACAGTCTTGGCTCAAGATATGTGGGACAACCTGTATACCACTGAAGCAATCTTGGCAGGGCGGTGCAGAGCTATGGTCGGTTACAACCAAAAAATAAACACAAGCTCCGCCCACAGAAAAGCAGCATGCCTGCCATTCATCTGTGCAAGACAGTCACGCTACGCGGTTTCCTAACCATGAGTACTTTTTTGCTGATAATGTAACTACTACGCATATTAAAAATTAAAAGTTCGTCGTCCCTTCATAAAATATTATGTTTAATTAGGCATTGATGTCAGAATCTTTGCTGAAATTGGCTAAGAAGTTCAAGTTTTCGACCGAAAACCAGCGGCACGAATATTTGTCTATGTGCGAAAGTTGCCTACCTGAAACACGGGAGCGGTGCTTGAAGTCACATGAATAAGCATACGCAAATGGGTGGGACATCTATGCAAATTTTCTCTGTGTGAGACAGCGATGGCTGTGGGTGGAGCTTACATTTATTCTTAGCTTGCAACCTACTGTAGTAATGATATAGTTTTCTTGATAGCAGCCTTCAAACAGCACCTAAGCAGACACTCTGTGCACCTGCTCGCTTTAGCCATGACATTGGTCCAGCCGCAGGTGTTGAAGATTTTTCAGTGCCTCTGTATCTCTGGTGTCGTGCCTAGGAACCATATGTTATCGGTCGCATGGTACTTATGTTTGCTTGGAATTGATTCATCTGCCTTTCTGCGCCTGTGTCGTGTTGTTCTGCACCTGTACCTTAGGATAAAAAACGAATAAGAACAACAACCAACTAGCACCCTTCATTTGCCTGTCTTACATTTCTTTGCAGGGGCTGACATAAAATTGACTGGCACCGATGATTCCTGGGCTGTTCTTTTAGTGACACCAATCATGCATCGTGCTCAGCAGATTAAATCCTCCGGCGACTTGATCTTTGTGGACACCGTGTCGTCGTGTGATGCAACGAAAAGCATGGTTACTCTTTTTTTGACGGCCACAAAAGCTGGGGCCGTGCCAATCGCTGCGTTCATTCACAAACAACAAGACACTGAAGGATACCAAAAGGCCTTTGACTTGCTGAGGACTGACTATCCATTGTGCTTTGGGAATCAGCAGGTGAGAAGCCTTTATTGTTTTCAGTGCTTTCAGAATGTGTAAGTGTAACCTTCATGCTCGTTCAGTGGACTGTCAGAATAATTAGCAAAACATTCTTTAAAAGCTGGTACAAAACAACTAGGGACAGGAGAAGACCATTGAGGATAGGCAAAGCAAGCACATGCTAGGTTTTTAAAAGGTTTTTTTTTGTTTTTGTTTACTAATGACACGGCTTGTCACGGCAAACCTTTTTGAAATGCCGGAGCATAGTTTCAGAAGTGCCTCTGTCAAAGTGTGGCAGCCATGGTGGCCAGATTTTGATAGGGGTTAAATGCAGGAACACCCGTGCACTTAGATCTAGGAGCACATTAAAGAAACATAGGTGGTCAAAATTAATCTGCTGCCAACCACTACTGTGTATTTTATAGTCAGGTTCTAGTCTTTACATGTAAAATCACATAATAATTATTGTTATTGAAGATTTAGTTATTCTTTAGTCACCTTTCTTATCTGCAGTTAGCATTTGTGGCAGCATTGTAAGAATAAGTGTTCTGCTCATTAAAAGAACGAAGGGGAATGGATTGAAGGAACCAGTTTTTGTTTCACACAACCTCATGAAGTCAAAGAAAGCACAGGGGTCATTATTTATAGCTTTTTTAATTTAAGATTAGTAATTATGACATAAGTGCAAATAAATTAAAGTGGACAGAAACATTGAGGATGCCTGAGCAGGGATGCAACAGATGCACCAATTTGATACAATTCCTTATTTTTGCGCCAAGCTGAGCCAAAACCGTGAAATTTGTTGAAATTGCGCCACGCTGCGCCAAAATGCCCAACCAGCTTGAAATTTTCTCAGTTGCGCAAACTTGAGCAAGAAATGGAGGCCGCGTTGGTCATCTGCAGTGTGGCCATCGTCATCCAATACAGACGCGCAGACCCTAACCCCTCATGAAAGAAAAAAAAAGTCAGTTTCACCGCAAGGACGAAGCAATGAAAGCGGATAGCAACAAATTGTAATGTTACACGAAGTGAGGCTGGCAGCAAACTCTTTTGTATCCGATCTCGCGTAGCTCTACAAAACATTGGTGTAAGAGATACCGGCCTCGGTCGCTCTAGAAGAGATGCTCTTTCTGCACGTGTCTTCGCATTGAGGGCGTCGCACGTAGCAGGATATACGAGCCGCCCGCTGATGGCTCCCGAGATAGCGCGCGCGCCAGCGATCACGACCGCGGCCTTAGAATAAAAGTTCAAAGTTGCTACTCGAGCGACAGCCCCCCCCCCCGCCCCCCTCTCGCGTCTTTTCATGCTCGTTCAATACGGGCGGGGCGTTTCCTGTATGCTTCGATGGCATGCTTCCCGAGCGGAGTGGTGTTATCGCATACGCCCTCCGAGCGACGAAGATGGACTGGCTCGTTTGATATCTGCTTCAGCCGTGTTCGTCGCCCGCATTCGCGCATTTTACCCGCGGTAGAACATACTATGCACAGGGATATGTTATCAATTTGGACTTTATACGGGAGATGATGGCAAAACCTCGTCGAGAGTTTCCATGTAGTTGCTATCGCAATAGAAAAAAACAGTAGTTCTCAAATTTCCTGATGCTTGTTTTATTGCATGCAGCCACTGCACGCCAAGCCACTTTTGCCGCAGTAGACTGGTGTCCTGCGGAAAAGCATACTGAGATTTAGAAGGGGCTATTAGTACTGTTGTGCCTCAGCACAAAGGCCACAATGTCTCCGACACTCCCGCGGGGATCTGGATTGGGCGCTAAGCGCACCGCAAGGAAACAACTGTCAGTGAGATTCAGACGCCGAGGTTTCCGCCTGTTCTCATCTTTTTCACTGCCGTGTAGAGGCAGGAGCGCAACGAGGTGTCGCGCACACAGGTGTCGTGACAAAGGCTCAAAAGTATGCACCAGGAGACGTTCAAAAAGAAGAAAGCGTCCGAAAGACAGAAATGCGGCAAAGGTCGCGACGCGTTTGAGGAAGAAGTTCGGACGTCGGCGCGAAATTGCGAGAGAGGCGCGATTGTCATTATTGACCGGTTTCTACAGCATGCGTCTGAACCACCATGAGAAAAGGGGGAGAGAAGTGCATGGTTCGTGGAAAGGGTCAGTGGGCAAAGGAACTCCCCGTTGTTCTTTTCGAGGAACGTTCGATCAGGTGCGAAACCGTGTGGTCGGTGAGTTTTGCGAAGCAGCAGGAGGTGACAAATGCAAGTCCGCTTCGAGGAACATAGTGGGGCTCGACGAGGGGGTA
This sequence comes from Rhipicephalus sanguineus, assembly GCF_013339695.2. Taxonomy (NCBI): domain Eukaryota; kingdom Metazoa; phylum Arthropoda; class Arachnida; order Ixodida; family Ixodidae; genus Rhipicephalus; species Rhipicephalus sanguineus. The sequence continues at coordinate 145,471,536 of NC_051177.1, read as the reverse complement.
ATTAAGTTTCATGCGTGTCGTACACCCCGCTTGACGAGAATAGCCTTCTGGGCGCGACCACCGCGAGTGCACCTGAAAAGTTGTTGAGGACAGCTGTTAGCTTTTCCTGGAATATCGACTCCGGATTTGTTGGAAGGAATCTCTATTGTTGATTTTAGTTAGTAATTAGTATTCCTTGTTATTTCCGCGAGTGTTGATAGCTTAGTTAACTGTTATTGAACCTTGTTTTCTTTGCCGCTCTTTGGTTTTGTTTGTTTGCTGATATGTGTTGTGTAGTTAGCTATGGGAAGGTTAGTGACACGCATCAGAGCGAGTCGAGGGCTTTAAGAGATGAGTGCCTTGAATAGGGTTACGTCAGCTGACTATGAAAAGAGTTTGTGGCGTTTCCGTTGCGTGTCATGCGTGGACGCAAGGAAACATTGGGCGGTTTTCGAGTGGCGTGCGCTGAGTTAGCGTTGGCTTTTGAGGCCCACTATTTCCATCACTTAGCAGGAGCCCGAAAGCGGTTGGCATATGACACGTGCGCAGTTGCACGAAAGGCCAGCGCAGGGCTTTGCGCGCGCCATTCGAGAGCTCCCTAATAAGTCAAGGTGTCCCACGAGTTGTATAGCGGAACCTTAGGCGTTAAGCTGGGAGCTTGCGGGAAGAATAAGCAAGGCTAGGCTTTGTGCGAGTTTTGGTAGAGCCACGCGAAAATTGGTTTTGTTTGTTTGTTGTTCTTTTCACGTGCGTTCTATGTAGGAGGGAAAGGTTATCGCGAGAGTCACTCGGTTGTTTGTAAAAATAGTGACCGCAAGAGTAGAGCTAGGTTAGTCGTACATCCGCGGAGTAGAAGCTCGCAGTGGCACTAGTACGTGCAATTACGGATGTCGTTTGCGAATTCAGTTCCTGATGTGGGTGCAGCGTGACAGAGTGCTCACGGGAACATGTCTAGCTTTAGTGGCACAATATTAAGAATAACATGCGGAAGCAGTAACCTGCACGAGAGTGAGCTGACGGCGTAAAATGAGGCACGTTAGCCGTGAGTAAAGATTTATGCGACCGCTAATTGTGAAAGAGTGGTAGCGTTGGTCGAGCGTAACCGAAGTTTACTTGTTTGTGTTTACTGCAGAGGCAGTAATTTTGACCTATGTAGTGTCTATATTTTGGAGGGTAATCTTCTAGCGTTGTAGTTGAAAAATGTTTCAACAGAGCTCGCTGTAGGTTGAGTTTTGTTTTGTTTTTGTACTAGTTAGTGTGAGCATTTCAAGAAAAAGGTAGTTCAACATTGCTTTATGTGGAGCGTGTAAGCTTTATTTTCAGTTTCACTTCATAGCTAGTAGAACCATGTTGTGTTCTTATTGTGTTACGCTTACGCCGAGAGCGTTTAGTGTGGATTTGGCGAAGCCTTTGAGCTTCCGTTGGCTTCCTTGGTGGTTTATCTTCCATGCCTAAGCAGCTATAGTACAATTACAATTCTTGTATTACCCCAAAGTTGTTTGTTTAACAACACCTGAAATTGAGGCCCGTTGTTGAACTCGTCGCCATGAGATACGCACTTCTCCTCGTTTTATTTAAAGCGGGAATGTTAGTTCTCAGTAGGATTTGTTTTATTCACGTCTGGCAATTCGAGGGAGTGCGGAGGGCACTTGCAGCGTTGGGTGTAGTTTGACAATGGTTGCCCTGTCGAGTTCGTCTTATCCACAGGAACCTCGAGCCCATGCGAGCTGCGTGTTCGTGTGGAATGCCACGAGAGCAGTGATCCTGGGAGCTTCGCCTCGAGACATGGATGAGCCTGGTGTCCGGCCGCATCAATTTAGCCGAGCCACGTTGAGCAGCTCGTCCTCCTGATGCATTGTTTGGCGGCGGGGGTGCTGTTGTGCCTCAGCACAAAGGCCACAATGTCGCCGACTTTCCAACAAAGAGGGACCCTGGAAAACGGCGTCTTCGCCCAGCCGGCCCCGACAGCTGACACCAGTCGTCATGCTTTCACGCTGCTTAATGACTGAGAGCAGCATTCCTGAGGGCGATGGAAGGGACAGACAATGGCGCTTCCGTCAACTGCAACTGATGGAAAGCCATCAACTGCAACTGACGGAAAGTCATCAACTGCAACTGGCGGAAAGCCATCAACTGCAACTGGCGGAAAGCCATCAACTGCAACTGATGGAAAGCCATCAACTGCAACTGACGGAAAGCCATCAACTGCAACTGGCGGAAAGCCATCACCTGCAACTGGCGGAGGGCCAAGAGGACAATGGACGGCTACCCGATTTAAGGCCGTGCCAGTCCGTGGTTAAGGGTGGAACGGAGTCGAACGGAGTCGAGCCAGCCGACGTGGTCGGGCTGGCAGTCATGTTGACTGAGAGCGAAAATATGTAAATAGTCTGTACATAAAATCTTTCCTTCGTCATCTTGTCCGTCCTGACTGCTCCGAGCACGATGCACACCCGTGTTCGCACCGGCCACGCAACCCCAGTCCTAACAGCGGCTCCAGAGGTGGGATACAACGACGCGTATCCCCAGCAACGAGCCTGAGGGACGTACATCATTCCTAAAAGTACTAGCTGCCCGGGACACAGCACATTTTATTCCCTAATTACTCATTCGTGCATGCGCCGTGTAATTACGAGTACTCGTATGATCGCTGATGTCTAAAAATTACTGGCAATCATTTGGAGCTGCTGTGTATGGCGTTTCTACAGCCTTGAGAAACAATAGACAAAAGCATACGCCAGTTTTCTTTTTTCGCTACCCCCACTTGCTCCTGCTTTACGAATCTCCCAAATTTCCAGGTTGCCAGGTTCGCAGGTCCACATTCACATTTCCAGTGCCTGTCGAATCATTTGAAAGGTCCTGCAAATGCTAATGTGGACTTAGTCATTGTTCGCACTGTGGGGTGGCTCAACACACTGCTTTTATTGAAATAGCAGTGTTCACGTGCACTGTGCACGAATTAGCTGATGTTGAATGGTTTTTACATATTTTTGTTTTCTTTTCTAATAATAAGCCTTCTTTGTTATGCCGCTCCAAATTTTGGATTTCGGGATAAAAAATTCAGGTTTCTTTTTGCGTAACCTGCTCCAAATTTGGATTTTTGTGCTCCAAAAGCAACATTTTGCTGCTCCAAAAATTGCTCCAAATCCTACTTCGGCTGTTGCATCCCTGCTTGAGCTTTGCCTCTAAGAGTAGAACACGATAGCGTAATCAGGCCCCGTGCATATTGCCTTCCCAATTGCTAGCCTTGCTTTGGTTCTCGGTGGATGCAGCCGTGCCGCAAGAACATGTACGTCTGTGCATGTAACATTGGCCGTTTCAAACTATAGTAGAATGCCTACTGCAGGTACAGTTGTACAGAGCCCACTACGCCATAATACTTCCTTTTGCAAATCAGCAAAGGGCCCACTACGCATCCATAAGGCAACACACTGTTTAATCAAGCGCAGCACCGTGTCGGACCGAAGAAGAAGAAGCGCCGCCTTCCACGAACGAGACCATGCTCACGAGCACTTGCAGCTAGAATCGACCAAAACGGTTGACAATAAATATCGTTCGTGATGTTTAAGCCTCGCTTCTTGCCAGGGAACCGTATGCCATTTTAAACAATTTGGTGCCGAAACCCGGGATCTACTACCAGGGACCACGGAAGGCTACGAGTGAACTGACCGGCATGGAGCGGCTGAAATCGAAGCGGACGTCGAGACGATCTCTCAACACAAGAATTATCAACGAGGCAAGAGCTCTTCTCGGCGATGCTACAGCCACCGTAGATCAGCTCAACGCCATTTACGGACGTCTCAAGGCGAACAACGATGAGCTGAACCAAATCAACCAGGAGCTAGAGAGCCACATAGCGGATGAAGAGTTTGAGCAAGAGTACAACACCGTCGTTGAATACGAGGACAACGCTAACAGCGTCATGAGTGAGCTGCTTAGCAAGCGCGACCGTATGGTTGCGGCCATGTCATCAACACCGGAGCTTCAGACTTCGTCAGTAGCCAGTACCGCTGGAGCCTCTGGTACCAAGCTACCCAAGCTTACCATCGCCCCATTTGCTGGTGATCTGTGTCGGTGGAACGACTTCTGGGAACAATTTGACCAGATGATTCACCGGAACGGAAGCCTCACTGCGACGGACAAGTTCAACTACCTGAGGTTTTTCCTAAGAGGCGACGCAGCTTCAGCTATTGTGGGCCTGCCAACCACGGAAGCTTGCTACAAGGACGCCATCGACATACTCAAGAGACGCTTCGGAGACAAAACGAGACTCGAACAGGAGTACTTCTCCAGGCTTCGTACGTTGCCTTCAGTCCGTTCAAGCGACTTGACAGCTCTTCGCAAGCTGTACGACCAGGTCGTCATCAACATCCGAGGACTGGAGACCCTTGGGGTGAGCAAGACGTCTTTTTCTGCAATGCTGTGCGACATATTGCTGCGGGCTCTACCACACGATCTCGTTGTACAGTACCACCGGTCTAGCGCTAATCGCGAGACGATCGACAGCAGTAATGCAGCCTCTACCACGGAGCTAGAACGCCTATTACATTTCTTGTCCATCGAATTGGAGAGCTTAGAGAAAAGCGAGCTCGCGAACCCTCGAGGAAGAGACAGCCATACGGAGAATGCGCAAAGTAAATCGCGCCAGTTTCGTGGCTCAAAGCCCACGTCTTCAGTTCTCCATAACAATGCTATGAAAGTACCCGAGAACTGTGTATTTTGTAAATCGAGCCAACATTCCTCAGAAGACTGCCTGTTGGATCTCCCGCTACCGCAAAAGAAGCACATTTTATCAGGAGACATGAGGTGCTTTCGATGCACGACTAAAGGTCACAGAGCGTGTGATTGTAGGCGCAAGATTACGTGCTCTACCTGTCAAGGACGTCATGCGACGAGCGTGTGTGATCCGCAGAAATTAAGCCAGAAGACACGCGAAGCAGTCAGCGCACGTTCGTCACAGAGAGGCTATCGAAGAAGCTGAAGTTGCCATGTGTGGGATCCACCGTCATTGCGCTCAACACATTTGCAAGCAAGTCAAGTCGGGCAGCGCAAAAGCGGCGTGTTGTGCAGCTCCGTTTGCGTAGCCAGTTTTCACACGCGGAAGTTGACTTACAAGCCATAGAAATTCCGCACATATGCCAAGATATCGAGGCAACTACCACCAACTCACCGTTCGTCGCTGAAATCCAGAGGTCTGGAAAAGACATCGCTGATCAACTACTATACGGATCCGTTGTCGGGGAAGAAGGCATAAGCGTTCTCATCGGTTCCGACCAAATGTGGACGGTGATGACGGGAGAGGTTACTCGATGCGCAAGCAATGAGACACTTATTGCTATGAACTCCAAACTAGGGTGGATGTTTCAAGGCAACACCAGCAGCGTAGCATCGGATGTGAAAGACTCGCGGATTATGGTCTGCGTATTGAAAACAAGTGTACAGGAGAGCGACGAATTCCTCCGTTCATTCTGGGAACTTGAGAGCGTAGGAATATCAGACGCCGTTGACAGCGAGAGAAAGCTCAGTCCACTATTGAAACAATTTGAAGAAACCGTCTGTCTTACGAACGGAAGATACGAAGTAACATTACCCTGGAAGGAAAATGTGGAGCTTTCTGACAACAAGCAAGTCGCCATGACAAGACTTTGGAAACTTCTCTCCCGACTCTCGAACAAGCAAGGGCTTTTGGAGACTTATGACACCACCATCCGGGAGTACCTGCGAGCGGGACATGCGGAAGTAGTTGACGGGCCACCCCTGGATTCGACAAAGGTTTATTATATGCCGCATAGGGAAGTCATCCGAGAGCACGCACTAACCACGTTTTCGACGCTTCTTCTCACGCAAAAGGGTGCCTTTCATTGAATGAATGCCTAGAAAAGGGTGAAAACCTGTACCAAGATCTCGTGAAGGTACTATTACGCTTCAGAACGCACCGTATAGCTCTGCTAGCCGACATTGAGAAAGCATTCCTTCAAATCTCAATTGCAGAGAAAGATAGAGATGCCTTCAGGTTCCTCTGGTTTAAGGAAAAAGAAACACTACATTACTCAGAAGAGGAGATTCAGGAGTGGAGAATGACGCGAGTGCCATTTGGAGCAACTTGTAGCCCCTACCTATTGACGGCAACTATACTCCACCATCTACAGAGTGTGCATTCAAGCAAGACCAGAACCGCGAAACTACTTAGTGAATCATTCTACGTGGATGATCTAGTGGCTGGAGCAGAATCAGATGAAGAAGCACTTCAAATCTGCCGAGAAGCCAAGGAGATTATGCAGCAAGCAGGAATGACACTACGGAAATGGACGACCAACTCAGATAGCCTGATTGACGTATTGGAGCAAGAAGAACAGTCAGCAGGCAAGGAACTGGCTATCCTCCACGAGACGAGTGTGAAAGTACTTGGAATTACATGGCATCCACCCACGGACACTTTTACGTTTTCTTTGAGGGGCCTTCTAGAATTTATGAAAGAAAAGTGTGATACCAAGCGGTTCGTTCTTCAAGCTGCTTCAAGAATATTCGACCCAATGGGATTTGTTGCGCCATTCACCATTGCTATAAGGATCTTCTTCCAGAAGTTATGGACACGTGGAATAGCGTGGGATGAGCAGCTACCTCGGGACCTTCAGGAGGAGTGGCATGACTGGGTGCGTCAACTACCGCTCTTGCATAATGTTTCCGTACCGCGTTATCTTGGAAGCGGATCTCAATTGCCCAAATCGCCCCGAGAGCTACAGGTGCATGTTTTTTGCGACGCAAGCCCTTCCGCATACGGTGCAGCGCTTTACGTCGTAACGAGCTGCTCAATGAAGCCCGAGTTGCTGATCGCAAAAGCACGTGTAGCACCTATCAAGACGATGACACTGCCACGGCTAGAGCTTCTGGGAGCCTTGATTGGAGCAAGGCTACTTCATTACGTGTCAAGCGCACTCACAGACTTCGAGATCCACTGCACAATGTGGTCGGATTCTACAATCACGCTGTCTTGGATAAAAGGCGACATAACGAAATGGAAGCAATTTGTGTCTAACAGAGTGAAGGAGATCAGGGAAAAAACAGATCCTTCTATGTGGAGATATTGTCCGGGACTGGTGAATTCGGCCGACCTTCTCACACGTGGAGTTTCGATGGATAAATTATTGTCCAGTAGCACGTGGCGACATGGTCCGGATTGGCTATGCGAATCAGAAGACCGATGGCCTCTACAACCGTCAGAACCTATCAGCACCGACGACAGGATCACTTCTGAAATGATTGTCGTTCACGTCGCGATATCCAGCGAGACGACGACAACATCGCTCCTGAACGTTGAAAGCTACAGCAGAATTGAAAAGCTACTCAGGGTCACAGCCTGGATATTCAGGTTCATTAAACGCTGCCGCCAGACAAACGCAGCACACACTGGATTTCTAGTAGCGGAAGAGATCCAAGAAGCAGAAAATTATTGGATCAGGCATGTACAGCAACAAGCCTTCAGGGAAGAGATGACTTCGATTTCGAAAGGCACATCTGCAAAGGAAACCTCTCGCATCAAAGACCTCAACCCGTTCTTGGATGTCAACAACATCCTTCGGGTCGGTGGGCGCCTGTTACACCTTGAAGCATCTGAGGAGGTAAAGCATCCAGTCATCCTTCCGCACGATCATCACTTTTCTACGTTACTGACAATGCGAGCACACTGCGAAACACTACACGGAGGCGTGAGAGACACTCTGTCGCAGTTACGAGAGCAATATTGGATCTGCCGGGCACGAACATTGGTCAAGAAAGTCATACATGGCTGTTTTACGTGCAGACGCTTCAGTAGTAGCCCAGGCAACGCTCCAACTGCTCCTATAGCACGTCATTGTTTATCATCGACGAACCCATTCGAAGTCACTGGAGTTGACTTCGCAGGACCACTCTTTGTTGTGACTACAGCCGGGGAGAGAAAATGCTACATAGCGCTCTTCACATGTGCCACATCACGTGCAGTCCACCTGGAACTGGTTTCCAGCATGACATCGGAAGCCTTCCTTATGTGTCTACGACGCTTTGTAGCATGAAGGGGTCTCCCTCGCGTAATTTATTCTGACAATGCAGAACGTTTAAGAAGACTTCGAAAGACTTAGAGAAGCTGTTCCAGGTGTTTTCCCAAGAGGATGTGTCGGCATACTTGGGAGAGAAGAGGATAACCTGGAAGTTCATTCTTCCCAGCGCTCCATGGTGGGGCGGATGGTGGGAGCGTCTAGTCCGGACGATAGAGCTTCCACTGAGAAAGGTTCTCGGCAAGCTCGACTCAACTTTGAAGAGCTGACCACTGTGCTCACGGAAGTAGAGGCGGTCGTGAACTCGAGGCCTCTCACATTCATTGAGTCGGACAGCGCGGAACCTCGTGCATTAACCCCAGCAGACCTCATCATTGGGCGGAGACTAACGACGCTACCACAGGGCAGCAACGACATGCCAATGGACCTGACGCGCACGGAAGCGGTACGACGGCATGCATACAGGAAACGCCTAACTGAGAACTTTTGGAGCCGGTGGACGAAAGAATATCTGCTGCAACTTCGATCAGCGCACTTTTCGCGTAAGAGAACCACCAACGAAGTTAAAACAGGAGACATCGTCATAGTCCAAGCTGAGAAATTACCTCGACAAATGTGGAAACTTGCAAGGGTTCTTGAAGTGTACAGAGGTGCTGATGGCCACGTACGTTCTTGCAAGATTCAACAACAACAAGGGGTTATTACCACCAGGCCGATACAAAAACTTTATTCGCTCGAGCTGAACGAGTGACTTGGTGGCCGGGAGTGTGTTTAATCAAGCGCAGCACCGTGTCGGACCGAAGAAGAAGAAGCGCCGCCTTCCACGAACGAGACCGTGCTCACGAGCACTTGCAGCTAGAATCGACCGAAACGGTTGACAATAAATATCATTCGTGATGTTTAAGCCTCGCTTCTTGCCAGGGAACCGTATGCCATTTTAAACAACACGAACATGTGCAGCTGCTGACTTTGTTGATGCTTTTGCTGATGATGATGAATAAAGATGTCTAAGCGCTTTGTAATGGGTGTCCTTTAATACACACTCTGGTTGCACAATTCACATTTTGACGCCTGGCACGGTTCTATGCTTCTGCCACGCAATATTACATGCGTTAAGGAGACTCCTCCCACTACATGACGTTTATACAGTGTTTTTTTCCAAAGCAGTTTTCAAGCAATGGCGTGGCTCTGTGGTAGAACACCTGCTTGCCATGCAGAAGGCCTGGGTTCGATTTCCACTCGAACCGAAGTTTTATTATTTATTTTTATTTGGATCTTTCTCGATTTTTCGGTCATGGACAATGCTGATTTTTCACTCACAACCGACACCGGAATGCCGACACCGCAATTTCTGCAAAACGAGCTCTTTAACGCTCTTGCGTTAAAAAGCAGTTTGCTGACATTGGGGACCAAACCAACAACCAGAGGCTTAGCCAAGGGGGTCGGGGGGTTCACCCCCCCCCCCCCCCCCCCCCCCCCGCACCATGAAATTTTGGATTTTGCATCTGTATATATACACGCATATAAACAAATGCACGAACATAGATAAAGCATGGTTAAACTCCTCCCCGAAAAGCGTTTCTGGCCTACTGCCAACAACTTTAGAATTACGTGTCAAATGTTCTCTCAATTGGGCTACGGCAGTGGCTGTGCCTCCGACCACTTTACTTGGGTATTTTGGCACATGTAATCCTGGGATTCTTAGCTAGCGCCTACGAGTGGCACTCATTTCTGTGCTGGACACAGCATAATGAAGCCAAGGAAATTGTAGGGTGAATTATTTGTAGCTTTTTTCTGGAGGGTAGTAATTATGATGTAGAGAGAAATAAATGGAAGTTTATTTTTAAAAGACTTGGTAACTTGCTGCCAGGGAGGACCAAACCTACAACCTTCGAATTATGTTACATGTTGGCTTCATTGGGTTTTGCTGGTTATCGTAGAAGTGAAGTATTTGTGTAGCTGAGTCAGTGTTTGTGGAGAGGGCTCCCTTGCACTGGCAAAAGTGACTATTTCTTTTTTACATTGTTTTTGTTCATTGATAATGAAAAGAATCACCACCACGTGGTGGAAAGAATGAGCGATATAGAATTAAAAACTGTGCTTCTCTAGCTGCAAATGAGGTTGCACATCATGCCTGAATACAGTCTGGTAGCCTTGCAATGTTTAACATAAGCTAAGCATACCTTTGCACAAGTCATCATTTGAGATTGGATCAGTACAGTTAAGAAGGAGGTGACCTTCAAATACATCAGAAACTCGTGAATTGTGATGACACTGTTAGCGTTTGCATTGAAGAAATGGTAACGTTCGTAGGGGACTTGACGAGAAGTGTCAGCAAGGGGGATGCAAAAGCGGTACTTGTCCCTCCTCCTGGCCACACCAGTACTTGCTCCCCACCCAATTTACACCAATGCTCCCCTTCCCCCAGCAGCGATGCAACACCGGTTTGCAGCAGGACAAAATCCTGCCGACACCCATAAAAATCCCTTTTCTGTTTTGCTGCAATGGGGGATAATCTGACACTCACTCTGATTGTTCTCACATTGTTCAAATTATTTGGTCCCTGGGAGTAATGAAGAAAAAATGAAGGGGGAGGGGGAGGGGGGCAACATTCAGAAGTTATCATCGTGTCACTTATTTAATTCCCACTGAAAGTAGCCACCCCCTTACACCAAGATCTTGCAACCTCGTTGTACACTATGTTGGCAGCGTTAGTAAGGTAATAGCGTGCCGTTGTGGTTGATAGAGACCAGAGCGACAGGGGTCTTCTGGCCAGCAACAGGCAGCAACATGCGAAGGAATTGAATTTGTCTCCCTTTCTGACCTGTTAGGAGGCAGTAGTTTTGTTTGACTGGGTCTTAAAGGGACACTATAGGCAAATATTAAGTCGACATTGATTGTTGAAATAGCAGTCCAGAAACATCGTAGTGCTACTTTTGTGCAAAGGAAGTGCTTATTTTGAAGTAAAATCACGTTTTAGTGGTCCGCATCGCGTTAGCGCACTTCAAATCACCTGCCTGAAAGTAGTCTTTCTCACGTCACTGTTGCCGTGCCCAATGTTGCCCGCCTTTACTGCGCGGTGGCGTGCACTGGCGGCGTGCACCATTCGGGCATCCGGCAACATCACATGCATGCGGCATTTTGTCGGACTTTCTGTCAGAGCGACTTTCACGAGCATGCAAAACACGCGGCAGTACGCGTTACCGAAACTACCACTGAGACGCGGCCGGGTGAGGTGCAGTTCGGCGAAAACGGAACCTTTCAACAGCGCGCGCCGTTCCCCATGGCAATGCCAAAGAGGTTCTTTTTTCCATGAATCAAACAGAAACGAACGAGCAGCGTTTTATTACGTCTCTTGATGCACGGAAGATTCTTTTTTTTATTGCAGCTAGTTTGATTACGAGTGATTAATTGTAGTCGGACTCTCTCACATCATCGGGATCATTTCCAAAACATCCCGCTCGTGGCACTCATTGTGTGATACATTTAGCTTAATTTTTCGGTAAGTAGGGCACTGCTGTTGATAATATTGCCGTTTTAGACATTGTCATACATTGAGCTTTCAGTCTGACATAAATTGTTATTTACCTTTAGTGTCCCTTTAAGAGAAAGCTAACATTGTTTTACTCTGCACTTTTTTCTTACAGCTCCAAATAAATGGGGCGATGAAGAGAGGAAACACAACACAGAGGAGGCATCTTATTTTCTCCCGTTGTCATCCTTTTTCTTGAGCACCGTTTTCTACGAGTCCAGTAATGTCCCAGCCAACCCAATCCAATATGCCACTGCAGTTTTAGGCTTTTTGTTGCCAGAAACTATTAAATCTAATTTTTTTCATGTGCTGTTTTGTAGCTTGGCATGTGATTACCCAACAAGCAATGTAATTTTACTTGCTACGCAGCATCCTGCAGCCTTCATAACCGATTCTTCGATGCCGCTCAAGACAGCTCTTCTTCGAATCTGGCCAGGAGCCAGGCACCTGCTGTGCCATGTCCGCATCCTGCAGGCAGAGTGGCGCAGGCTCACCAGCAGCGGAGGAGCACTTGATGTGCCTAAACAAGAACACTGCCAGCTTTTTTCTTCATTTCGAAAGGTGAAATTTGTTCGGCCCTGGTCTAGTCGATGTACCATATTGTCACGTTACCCTACGACACACAAGCACTCCTAAGTCCTCTGTAAACTTGTGAAATTGGTCACCGACTATGAAAAGATGATAGACCATTGTAACCTTTTGTCGACTTAAAGTAGGTCACTCGTATGACACACCTTTGCTTGATGACTGGTAGTGAACCTCCAACCTATCGCTAATGTAAGGAGATGCTGAGCATGCTTTGTGTCTTATAAGTATGTACAGCAAAGGAAAAACACCAGGAACCCTTGCCCTATCAGCAAAATAGGGGCAAGCGAAGCTCTGTGTCTGCGTGCCTGACGTACTGCTTTTCTTTCTTTCTTTCTTTCTTTCAATCTCATAGCGCAATGCTCCCTGCTAACTGTTTTCTTCTTCCATGCTGGCAATTGGATCTTCATCCACGCGCTCAGCAGCGCAACGCTCTGGTTGCTACAGTGACAGCGATGATCATGCGTGCATATCAAGGCAACAATGAAATGTTGCCAAGTGGCCTCAATAAAAGATCAGATTGCCATATTGGAAACAGCTGATCGCCAACAAGCCCGTGATCATGAGAGCATCAGTTATTCGAAAACGGTGTATAGAAATACGCATGTGAGTGGTGCTTCTGTGAGAACCACATTTCTCTGTGCTCATCAACGGCGTGTTTTTCGCATATGACACTGCCGAAATCTGTGAGTTATAAAAGCTTGACTTAAGAATTAGTACTACTTGTACATAACGTGCAGGCAACAAATGCGCTTTATTCAATAATATTTTCAGTCATGGACCCACATTTCTTACTCTAAATTGGTTTTCAGCTTGTTTCACCTACCATTCGCCATTCGTTGTTTCAATGAAAACTCATGGTCTTATGTGCTTGGCACTCTTTAGCCAGGCCTTGCACTTACATTTTTAAACAGCACGTGTGGTCGTCAATGTCCATGGAACTGCCTAGCGGATTTTCATCCAGTATGCGTCCTTGAGCACAGGCAGATGAGCTTCCCGAAGTTATGTATAGTATACCTGCACTTGTTACCCACTTGTACGAAAGCAGGGCCTATTACTGGCTTGACTGAGGCCCAAGCCCAACCAGGGCCTGATCTGATAATTCCTTGCCAAACCTGATCAGGCCCTGGCTTTTGGGTTAGCCCTGGCCCATACAGTGTTCTAGCGTAGTTGCCAATGGAGCATGTATACACAAAGAGGGATGCCATTTTTAAACCGCAGTTGCCAGCATCCTGGCCATTTCCAACCTAAATCAAGACTTTGAGCGTAATATTGTTGTGTTGTGACAGTAAACAGTAGGGCAACTTGAATGACAAGTTGATCAATGAACTCTATCAGAACAATTTGTGCCCAGCAAAACTAGAAATACTCAAGGTTACATTTATGTTTGTGAGCACTTTCATCGAAATGCATTATGTGGATTTTAAATGTTGGCTATTTATACATGGGTACATTCCAGTATAATCCGTAATGCTCGCACATCTTCCAGAATGTACTACGGTATTCACATTGTGCATGTAGTCTTATTAGAATTGGAAAAATTATAGTGACGTTTCACTCCGTGAACGCGAGTTGTGTGTAGTGTGTTGGTGCTATCTCCTTGTTGTGCATTGTGTGTAAAAGTTTTTAATATGCTTTCATTTTATGTAACTGTGGGGATTTCTTCACAACTTATTTTTTATTCAGCATGTACTATGTGCATCTTTTTTTTTCTGATGAAGTGTAAGGTGCCATTAGGAAAGATGGTGAAGCTGTAAGGAAATGTGCAGTGTTTATTATTTCAAGCTATCGGGTATTGCTCTATTCGAACTATTCATTTCCTCGTTCTACCTCTTGTTCTCTTTTGCAGTTTCTGATTTCCAAAGTGTAATTCCATCACTTAACCAACGTATCCCCTTCAGGCACGAATTATGACACATTGTCTGTAAATGTGGGAAGTTCGTGCAACATAATTCTCAGGCGCTCGATATTGCATTCCAAGAAATAAAATGAAGTACCTAATGTGTTTTTTTGGTTATTAGTTAAGTGTAATTAGCATGCAAATAAATATATAATTATTCAGCAAATAGTCATGTTTCGTTTTTACATAAAGAGAACCAAATAGTAGGCTGTAAGTTAATGCACAAATTGCTTTTGTTGTATTCATTTCAAGCAATGAAAGATAATGCTTTGGACAGGGGTCCTGGAATGCAGTATGTCAAACGACCCATCGAACATCGTTGTGACCTCACCAGAGTGATTGCCTACTGTAATATGCAGCACACTGAGGTGAACTCAAGACATATATAGTGACTATGCAGGAGGTTAAATTCATCCTATGTGCAATCTGTCATGCTCTTTCTTGGCCACTGGTCCAACAAACTGCCAAAAACTGATCTTAGTTGGCTCGTGCACAATGCACCCAGATTGTCGTAAGCTGCCTGGCACATTCCTCATCCATGGACAAACGTTTTGCCACAACTAGCTGCCTCTTTGAAGAACACCTGCAAAGGCAGTGCTTAAAGTGGACATCACTTCTCTACAATGCTTTGTTGCTCCTCCTTGCTGCTTCCCTGGTTCGTGCAGTGCCATTCAGACTTTCATTCAGATGGTGTTGCTTTGCCACATGCTCAATGCGCTTTCCTTGGCGGGTGATTCTGTATAGCTTCCCTTCACAGGAGAGGTATCTGAAGACCATCCACGATGTAGATGCTTCCTTTCGCCTTGTCGTAGTCTGATATGTCTGCCATTACCGTGCCGGAAACAGAAAGCTCCTGTTGATTGGGTCTTATCAAGACTGTCCTTGGCTTCTGGAAACGGAAGCTTTCTAAACATCTCTTGTACATCGGCTTCTCTGCTTACTTTGTAAGTGACTGGAGACCCACTGATGTTCCCAGTGGCCATCCAGTTATCATCACAGCTGGATGAGACGGCTTTGAGAAATGCGTCGTTGCTGCTGGTGATCTCGCAGACACGGGCAGGATGTCCCTTTTGATGACACTTGTTGCATTCCGGTTTTTACAGCAAACCTGTATATGCCTGGGTCATGTACATCCGTCTTCCATGGGCAGACATGTATTTGTCACAGAAATTGGGCAAATCCAACTCCACTAAAAATGAAGAAGGGAACACACGGGCAGCAAACCCCAATGAAGGTCCTGTGCGAAACACCAAGCACATGCAGCAAGCCAGACAAGACGACACATGTTGTGAAACGAGGAATGCGGCAGAAAGACGCATGCTGCCCAAATGGCTCCTCAAGATCGTGCATGAAAAGCCAAGCGCATGCAGCAAGCCAAACCAGATGGCACAAGTCAGGGCAAAAAGACGCATGCCACTGATATCGAAAACTTTAAAGGAGCATATGCCTAATTCAAAATGGACTTTCTGGACAGACATTTTGGATTTAGTTGCATGGTGTGTGACCGTCAATGGTTCGAAATTGTTGGTCGCTTCTGTGTTGTCTGCTAAACAGCTCTGCTGGTCATCCACCTTCACAGAGTGGAATGGCCCCTGAATTTTTTTTTGTGTGGGGCACTTTCGTGTAGTGTGCTCTGAGTAGCCAGAGACCGAACACATGCTCTGCTTCAATTTCAGACAGCTTCATAGCTTGCGTTGCGGGCATCTTTCGAATTCCTGGAGGTAACAGTTGATTTACGAGCCAGGCTGACTTTATCCACTTTCTCTATGTCGTAGCTGTGTAGCGTAGCAGATTGTTGTTTTACCATCTCAGACTGTTG
The DNA here is from genome assembly GCF_013339695.2 of Rhipicephalus sanguineus. NCBI lineage: Eukaryota > Metazoa > Arthropoda > Arachnida > Ixodida > Ixodidae > Rhipicephalus > Rhipicephalus sanguineus. The sequence goes on along the minus strand of NC_051177.1, from coordinate 145,455,691 downwards.
CGCCGTGGTTGTGGCTTTTTCAAGGGTCAGCTCTGCATCCAGCTGCATTTTTTCTGACTGCTTGTGGTCTATGATGCACACTTGTACTATCTCGTCCTGGATCATCTCGTCACACAATTCTCTGAAACTGTACACATTGGCCAGTTGGTGTAGCTCCGGGACGAACTCTTCAACACCTTCTCCTTCCCATTGTTCTCTTCTGAAGAATGCCACTTTTTCATACGTGACAGTCCCCTAACCTACAAAGTGGTTCTCAAACACCTCCAGAACATCGTTGTAGCCGTTCTTTTGTTCCGCCGTCAACATTAAGGAGGCATGAATACGTTTTTCTTGTCACCCATAAAGTAGAGCAATGCGAAACTTGTTGTACTGAGCATTTCGAAGCCAGGCCGCTCACAATTTGAAAACGTTCGTAATGCCACTTCCACTGCAGTCACTCACTTGGATTTGCGAAGGTAAATTTCTGCCCACACTTGCATTGAAAGATGGTCAGAGCCATTCTAATGTGATGGCGTTAAGGAGTTCATGTCGCAGGAAATTCTGGTGTCATTGGGATCAGCGGCATTGTTTGTGAGTGTAAAATCCCAATGGATTCAAAAAATAAAAATCAGGATTCGAGTTTGGATGGAGCCCAGGCAGTCTGCATGGCAGTCAAGTATTCTACCACAGAGCCACACTAGTGCTTGAAACTGCTTGAAAAAAAAAACATCCTACACAAGCATCACATGAGGTGAAGAGTCATGTTAACAGATGTAATATTGTGTCGCAGAAGTGTAGAATTGCAACAGGCGACACACCCCATGAATTGCTGATTGAGATGGTGGTTTAACGCTTTGCACCAAAGCTTTACAGCCACTAAAGCTTCGCTATAAATCATCATTTTCATCATCTAGTGTCAGTAAGTGTGCAGCTACATAGGTGCATGTATTGCTTTACAGAAGCATAGTGGGTACTTCACAACTTAGCAGAATGGTGAATTATGGTGTGTGGGCACTTCACAAGTTTACGTACAGTAAGTTTCCTAGGAGAGTTTACAGTGGCTGATGTCACTCCCCTCATGGCACGATTGAGGTGTCCGCGTAAGAGCGAAGCACGGCAGGTCAATGAAAAGGCAATGCAAATGTGGCACGATAACGCTGTCACATTCCACTCATAAAAAACCCTCCCAAGTTTTTCCCTTGCTGAGCTTGCGACACCTCCATTAGCCCGTTCTCTGCAGGTTCAAACGTATGCTGCTATGATGTAGACTTCGTGAAGGGCAAGAGACACACTACTGACACATTTGGCATTCAGTCTCAGAGTGTCCTTATTTTTCACTTCCCCTCCCCCACTTGCGCACTGGTAATTCTTTTGTCAAGTAGGTTGGGCCTGCCTCCTACTGCAGTTTTCCCTTGCATCTCAGCAGTAAATGCACAGCACATTTTCCACCTCCGAGCACCTTCCTCCTCCGACACTCACTTCCCTCACAGGTACACACATGAAATCGCTGATTTCACAGGCGGGGCATGTACTTTTATGCATGAAAAGCTATTTCAGGAGGTTTTGATATCATCAAGGCACTGCTTGTGCCAAGTGATAACAAGTGTGCACAGTTTTAGCCTGTGAAATCCAGTCACTGTGGAAGAAAGGAAATGAATGCTTGCACACACACACACATGTATGCACATACACACACATGCACACACATACACAAACACACACACATGCATATGCACACACGCACACGTGTATATACACATGTATTTTTTTTCCGACTCCATGCGTTCATGCCACGGAACATTACATGGAAAGAATCCAGGTAGCTTGGCTGGGCCAATGCAGGCGCAATTGTTTCATCGTCAATAATCCCAGTGTGTCTGCAAGAGGTAAATCGAGTGAGCTGATGCCTTAGTCTCGCTGAGGTGGTGTATGCACGCAACTATGTATGCATAAAAGGCAAGAGTGCTCATAAGAGTTCTCATATGTAAAACATGATGCATACAACTTGAAAGACAACTTCAGAGACTTCTTGGTCCCGTACATCTAAGTTTCGATATAATGTGGAAATTGTTCTGGGAAAAGAAGTTACTAGATGATAGGTGAATAAATGCTTGCTGTCAGTGTCAGTATGTTGATGCGTAGCATGTTAATTTTATTGCGATAGCAATTATATGGACAGTCTCGGCTGATTTTTGCCGTCGCCGTCGCCGCCGTCATGCACCGTATATGTATATGTCTATTTATATATATCAAAGCCACAAAGAAAAATAATTCAAAAAAACTTTCCGACGCACGGAATCGAACGGGCGACCTCCCACTTTCCAGCGTGCGGTGTTAGACGGTTAGGCCACGAAGAGCCCCGTCTTTCAGCCTGCTAACGGCGAGCTATTTTTATACACCACTTACATCAGTATGCTTTCTGAGTTACCACGTAGATGGCGCGATGTCCGCGCGTGGCGCGCTTTAAAGATCGTGGCCCCGTTCCTGCGAACGTGGTCGCCTTCGTGCGCTTATCTCGAGGAAAGAAGGGGGCGGCTGGCAGGGGAGCGGGGGGTTGTATGTCTTGTGCTCTCCCGGCGATGTCTGCGCTGAAGTGACAGAGCGTACGAAGGTCGCTTCGACGCTGCAGCGGCCGCGTTTGCGAAAGGGGCACACTGTTCAAACGGAAATAAGTAACGACTGGGACAGTTAGTTCGCGCTCGTCCTGTGTGTACCTGTTCGTTCGTTTCGTGCGTCCTGCTTTATGTTTGAGCAGTGCGCTTCCAGTGTCGAGCTGTGACGCATGATAGTTCGCGCTCGTACTGTGTGCGTTCTTTTCGTGCATCCTTTGGGCTCGAGCGACGCGCTGGCAATATCGAGCTGCTTTCCGTTCTTCGCATTACATTCCAATTTATTGCTATCGCATTCATTGCTTCGCCGTTGCGGCGAAACTGTGACTTTTTTTTTTTTATTGTCCTTGATAACATTTTAACGTAAGATATACTTTAAGGGTGCTGGTTAAGTGTTTTGCAAATGGGCTAGACATGAAATAAATGTTCTCATATCTGACATTCTTGTTGCGAGCTCAATCAGTCAGTCAATTAAGGTTTTGTTTAATTTTTATTGCATAGGAAAATGTGGAGAGAAGGGGAAAAGCAGTCTCTAAGAACTGCTTGACAAACCTCACCACAAAAAGTACAAAACACTGTTTGCTCTACTTAGACATCAAATAAAAGCACATTCAAAATGATGTTTTACGTGTTGCATAAGCTTCATATAATGTAAAATGGCTTGCATTCAGACTCCATAGCTTAATGAGATGGCATAATAGTCTGACGCAGTTTACATGCTTATATATGAAATACGTAAAACAGAATTATTACCACACTGTCCTAAGGGCTGTCAGCTGGCAAGATATACCTTGAAAAGCTATAGTAGAAGTTATTGCTAGCTTATACTTTTGTTGTTACCAGAGTAATCAGGCATAGTGTCAGTTCATGCTTGAGAGTCCACCTTTCCGACGAATGGAATAGCTTTAATATGTTCTACAACTGTATGATTTTCCTGATTATTAATACGCAAGAAATGTGGTAAATAAAATATTACTCTGGACATAATTTATTGTCAGCTGAAGGGCTATACTGAACCATTGTGTTTTCACAATCTGAATGGACAACTGGAGCTGGCAGACCCACAATTTTTCTGAGCCATTTCTTTGGAGCGCTGCTGCACACATTACTGCTTAGCAGAACATTATATAACATATTGTGACATAATTACATTGCTCCAACCAAGCGTTGTTTTTACCCTGAAGCTTTTAATGATCAGACTGTGGTGGGCTGATGTTGCCAATATCATTTTATGTAACAGATGATGCTCTCATAAATGTGCCATCGGTAATCGGATACTGTTGTACCTCTCTCTGCCCGTAGGTCCTAAATGCTAAGTCGCACGAAGAACTCGCACGAGCCAAGGAAGAGCTCTGTCGAAGCAACCACAAGGTCTACATGGAGCAGGCTGGAGCCTTCTTCGCACGTGAGAGGGAGTGGTCACTTCCAAGTCGTGTCAGTCTCACTGCAGAGAACTGGGACGTGGCTGCCTATTCCGAAGTCTCCGTACGGATCCTCAGGGATTTTCTTCTGAGCAAAATGCAACTATATAATGCAGTGGCATTACTGGACTTTATTGCCAGCGAGTGCGAGGCTTACTTGAAAGCGAGAATTCTGCAGCACAGCCGCCCCGTATCCTACGCAGACTACCAGTGGGGGGGCTCTTGTACGACTAGCCTCGAAAGGCTTCTTAGCAGGACGCCGGGTGCTTCCCTGGGCAGCTCGGTCATTCTGAGGGAAGGCGAAAACGCATTCTCTTTCAGGAATGCCCACAACCGCAGAGAATGTGCGATTCAGTATGACCTGGGCCTCTGCAGCTGCTGGCCAGGCAGCCAGGGTGCCTTTTGCAAGCACCAAGCATTCATTGTGCACGAGTTTAAGCTGCCTTTTCCTTGCACGCCAGAGCTGACGACTGCGGAGTGTGAGGAACTTGTGACACTTGCAATTGGCAGAAGATCTCTGTCCCCAACCTCCTCGCCAAACCATCAAACATGCAACTTGGACTCCGCGTCGAATGGCGGAGAAGAGGATATTTGGGCGTTGCTTGACCACGATTACATCAAGGAGGCCTCTGGAGATGCTGGAGATTCCAACACGGAGCTGCCTAGACTGGATATACTGGAGTCCGCCTGCGTGGAGATCTCACAGGACGAAGCGCTAGTCACTGAGGTATGTATTGTTTCCATTGCTTCATCTAAAACATTTAAGGACACTTTTTTTATTTTGGTCTATTTATTACTAAAAATAGTTGTACTACTGTGTAAGGTAACTTGAACAGTGCAACTGTAGTATGGAACAACTGTGTCACCAGTTACACATGTTAACTTTTAGCAAAACAAAAGACTGGGACAGACTGCATCACCACACTGCAGTCTTGATCCTGTTTGCACTAAAGCAACGATCTATAACTCGCTCAATAGTGTGTGCATCCCAAGCTCTTAAAGGGGTCATGAAACGTTTTCCGAAAATTTTGAACTACGTGAGTACTTGGAATCCTTGCTGTTCATTCAATAATATAACTTTACTTGTTCGATTGCCCTGGTTGATATAATAGCTATAAAAGCACAATTTCGATTTTGCAATGTGCGTTCCCCTTAATTCAACGGCTCATGTAATCTTAGTCAGCGAATAAAATTTGTCGTTGACAAAACATGGTGACGTGGCGAAGCCTGCTGAGCCATAGTTGACCAAGGTTCGGAGCGTCATATCATTTTGACTGCGGCGCATAATGACGTCATGCACACAAACTGTTTTCCAAGCTGCAGCATCTTATGCTACCACGGTGGAGGAATACGAGACGTCTCTCAACGGCGGCGCTTCGCCTTGCTGAGAATGCGTCGACTACTTGCGTGCATTTCAGCCATCCTTTGAGGGGTGGCGCAGTATGTTCGGGCCTAGAGTGACTGCAACTCTAGGGATGGCCATCGTTAGCGCACATCGCATGCAGTTGCGAGTACTCCTGTGCTTTGAGTTAGTACATGTCTGTTGCTTTTGCATGGTTTCTTGCGGCATGAATAGTTATGCGAACTTGTGATGGGCAAAAGATACTTTGTCCCGCGCTGCAAGACCGAGTAAAAGTCATGTTGGGAAAAGTACTCGTTGTTTTCTGCCCCGAAAGGCGGCGAAAGACTCGGTACACGATGTGTTAATACACGCAAAGGTGATTTTATTGCTATACACCAGAGCACGCCTGTCTCGCACCCAGGCTGCAGGCGAGCCGAGCGGATACTCTCGCACCCAGACGCCAGGCTGGCCGGACTGCCAAGGCGAAGGCGGGTTGCACCAAGTAAACAGGGCAAGCTATCCTGAGGCTTTAAAGTGCGAAAAAGTACCTGTTCACACCGCTTCAGCGTATAAGAGCTCGTCTGGGCACTACTGCGTCGTCTTTGGATGCCAAAACAAGCAGCGCAACAGGAGGATATTACTTAGCGTTGTCTGCTGCGATCACGACGCGCCACGGGAGTAGTGCCGGCACGGTGTTTTGAGCTTCGCCGCGAATTGATAACTGTGATTCAAGCAGAAAAACTAGGAGCCGAGTGAAAATGCGCGAGTAAGTACACTAACTGCATGTATTCTGCAGTGTGATGCCCATCTATTTCATTTTACGAACCTAATTTGTGTGACACGCAGCTGTGTTGAAGGCAGGCGCGAGCTTTGTGTGGGGGTGCACTTCATACCCATAAGGGGTATTCAGACGGGGGAGGAATGCTAGGGGGAGACGGGGGGACTGCGTATCCCGTGACCGCGACGTCACGGATTAGCGAGTGGGCGTGACCCCCCGCGCCTCCTCGGAGGAGACGGGGACGTTTTCCCCGAAAGGACAAACGATCCCCCTGCGGTGGGGGATGTGGCGGAATTTCGGGCTCTTGTTTGGCCACATTGTTGCACTTGCTCCTGCAGAGAGCGGCAGTGGGTGTCCAGTCTGCAGCTGGATGGTCGTCTGCAGCTCGTCGTCAGCAGCTCGTCAAACGGGTGGTGCAAGCCACCAGAGTAGTCTAGTAACACTGGTCTCCCCCTCCGTTTGCCTCGTCCGTGTGAGTGGGGGGCATTTGTGGAGACTTCTCCTCGCGAGCTGACGTCACTAGGCTCCGCCTTTACCCCCCGAGCATTTCTCCCCCGTCTGAATTCCCCTTTAAGTGTTTTCTTTGACGAAAATGTAATGCAAGGTAGTGCTTTCAAGCACAAGCAATCAGCATGCTTTGCCACTTTCAACGTAGTGTCAAGCTTTGATGCTTTTGATGGCATCCACGCCTTCAAGGTTACAACCTTTCGCCTTTAAAAGGTAGTAAATGGTACGGTGTTCCTCAACAGCTGGCCAGAATTTCGTGCTTTCATTTCAGTGTTTGATGTTGCCAAATTTATTTGGACACGGGGCATCCAGCTGCACATAATACATATATTGGCACGTAAGTAAACAGTACTCGCGCCAGTGTCCTTTACGTCGCAGGCGTAGCGCTATTCAAACAACTAAATTTTTAGCATATTTACACAGCATACATTTAATAAGAGACAGCTGGATTCCGCCCATTTCAATATCGGCTTAACTAAGAGTAGCATAGTTTCGCGTGTAAATCATCATCGTTAGAGGATTAAAATTGCACAGATAGCTTCCAAAAGAGATCGATGAACGTCACTGCAGGTGATACTCTCTGATAGCACGCATTTGTGAGCAAGACGCATTATTGTAAGAGCGCTCGTGGAACAAAAATTACGTTCTGCAAAACTACGCGCGAAGCCTACTCTAATTATTATGCGATGCATGTTAAAATGACGAATTTTCACAAAACTTTGTGCGCAACTTGTAATATGCAGCAACAAAGCATCGTTTCACTTTTTCGCGAGCTGCACTGCAATTACGACTCACACGTACTACTGCGGGGACGTTTTATTTACAAATGTAACAGCGTACGTACCCAACAAGGTTGCTTCTGCAGCCTGCTCAGCACGTATATATAGCATATACATTGTGGACTTGCATGAGCAAGGTGTTCTTGATGTTCTTATTAAAAACGGCGAAAATGTCCAGGCTAGAAATAACGCGAAACACGCTCTCCGACGGGTTGTGTATCGGGAGTTCCACGTTTGCTTTGTGTAGCGTCTGCTGGCATAGCAGTCCAGGGACGTTGCTTTGCGAGTTTGCGATAGGTGGCGCGACGCGCGATGCCAATATGGCGCTACGCATGGAATTCACTGTGTTCAGGTCTATACAAAATTAGAAAATGAGCATTCACTGCATTCGCCCACATGTATCGCCTTCAACTGATGGAGCGCCGACAACCGCACCATCTGTAGTAAACTGCTAGAAGCTGGGGTGGGTGCCGTTGAGACACCTCTTGTATTGCTGCACCGGGGTCAGTACACAATAGGCTCTCCGGCTTTGAGCACTACTGTGAGCTAAAAAATTGCCGTGTTATTTTATTACTTCCTAGCTTCCATATAAATCTATTATTTTAGAGCAAACGACAGTTAGCGATGTGCTTACAATTTCAAATGTCTTAAGATGATGTCGCCTGGTTAGCCTATGGTGGCTGGCGGTGCTGCATTGTGGTTTTAGGAGTGCAAGAAGGCTAGGATTTCAAATGGGCATTATTAAATATAGACTGAATATATTGCGCGAAAATATTTAGGGATCGACAGCTTATGTTCTTTTCACGGCCTCTTTAACTCTTATAGCTAAGCATAACAGCTGTTTGATCATCGACGTAAAGACACCTTGGGAAGTTATGTGGAAAGTTCTGCGGCACTAGACACTGTCTGGCTTTCTTTTCTCTAAATATTTTAGGTTGACAAGTTTGATTTCTTTGGATTATGAGCAGGCACATGGGTGCTTTTGCATATAGAATGCGCAATCAGTGCTAAATCTATCCCCTGTACTAACACCTTGCACATCGCAAGTCCAATTTCAATTTCCTCTCCCTTGAACAATTGGTTATTTTGTTTATATCTGCTGTCTTTAATATATTTTATTTGCATGGCTTGGCAATTTAAATGCTATGATCAGAGAATATGCAGGGGTGGAAGTGCTGCGCCATTTGCGCCACGTTGCGCCAATCCGCTTCTGCTGCGCCATCCTGCTCCAAAACGCATTATTGCGCCGAAACTGCTCCCAAGCCGTCTTTGGTTTACGGCCTCCGCGATGGGCTCCGGTGAGCTGCCGGAACCGATCACCGAGGCTACGTTTGGTGCCTTCATGTGCCGCTGTCATCCGTGTCATGGCGCGCCTAAGCGAGCTTATATCATCATCACATCACTTGGCGAGCTCTCGTGACCTTGTCGAAAGCGCAAAAAACCTAGCGAGCCACAAGAAAGTGAGTTGTGCGGCCATATTTTTATTGTGGTGCCGGCGGCAACGGAGTTTTCTGGCGCGCTGCGCGCACGAGGCGGTTGCTGTCATCGTGGCGTGGGATTGCGACCATGAATAAAATTAAGTGCGTTGACGCTTCATAATGTCGAAAAGGTTCTATTTACTGCGAATGTTTCTATTTCTGCGAAAAGGTTCTATTTACTGCGAATTTACTGGTGCCATGAAGATAGTGCGAGCAGCTGCCGCGGACGTGAACGCGTCACCATTATTTAGAAACTTTGCGTTAAAGGGACCGACAACTGCCCAGAACATGAAATGAGATGACTGCACTGATGGAAAGATTGTCCGTCGCATTGACTCAAACCAACCCTGTTTATCTCGTGAGAGGCGGATTTATATTTTTATTTCTTCATTGAAAGTCGCGAAAAATGACCTTTGGCGCCTCTGGCGGCAAAATCATACATGGTCCGATGAAGCCGGTCACGTGACCATTGATTGGTGTATGCGTTCGATTACTTTTCTGTTAGTACTGTGATATTGTTCATTTCTTTATATTAAAAGATATTACTCCATAAAAATGTACATATAGGCCTGCGTTAGTTGTATGCAAGAAAGTGGCGCTGCCTTCGCTTGGCGTAATGATCCCATGCCGCGAAAAGCCATCCATGACACAGGCGCAGGCAACCTTGGTCGCAGGCGCGCACAACGCTGTACAAATACCGACAAGGTGTATAAAGCCACATCATCTCAGTGTAACAGCTTGCTATTTTCAAAAATGGCTGGAAAGCTCAAAATAATGGTGGTTAAGCATAGCTACAGTATCTCCTGCGAAAGCAGAACAACGACAGCTTTCACAAGGGCTAGCGGCATTGCTATCAATTCTCAGCGTTGCTGGAGCAAGCCTTCATGGGTGTTTGGAGCCTTTCAGATCGAAAAATACTGCTTATAAAATAACTGCGTGCTTTTAGGATAAACCACTGCAGCTACAAACCCTACGAAGGGTAAACTTCCTGTCGCGCCGTAAAAAGCTGGGTCGGGAAAAATCAGTTGTCGGTCCCTTTAAGGAAACCGCTGTATAGCTGAGTGTGTAATATGAATTTTGTGTCACAAGTCTGCATGAGAACGAAAAATTTGTTTTATCCGTTTGCGGTCAATCAAGCCACTACCAATTGCGAAATCACTCACAGGGCTTCGGTTTATGTAAGTCGGTTGGACCATTTCCGAAACTTTTTTTTTTTTAGCGAGAGCGTGCCTCTCCATGTGCAGAATTTGTTGCATTGCACACAAGCCCTTAGACGTTATAAATGCAGCATGTAAACGCGCTCGTGCAGCGACGAGCTTAGTCTCGCTAGTGCGATCGGTCGCATTGTTCGATTTTGGCTCGTCAGAACCTGCGCTCGGCTCGTGGTCGAGTACGCTGTAGCTAGTACCATTCGCTGCACGTGACACGCCGCTCACCGCCGTTGCTGTGTGTGGTTTGTTACATGAGGTGGCGAGTGTAGAAATATACGAAACAGAACAAGATAGACACCTGGAACGTTTATTACTGAAAAGACGAATGTGAGGTAGTCAGGGTGTCTACCGACCGGGAAAACCGGGAATTCTCAGGGATTTTGGGTAGTCTGGAAATTCTCAGGGAAAACTCAGGGAAATTGTGCTCCCATCAGGGAAAATCATAAAGTCGCGCTAGCGCTTGCTCGATATTTTGTGAACGCATTGTTCAAATCAAACGGCCGCTGCGGCTGCGGGGAAGTGGCGCACCTCGATGCTGTTATCGCCTTCGGAGCGGTGAAGTGGGAGAAAATCCGGCTAATGCGTGGCATGCGGGAACCGTGAACCACGACACATCGTATCGCGCAATGTTGTCAGGGTGTTCTGTGAGTATGTGGTGTAGTTCTGTAATCTTTCTCGCGCTTGCTGTGCGTTAGCGCCCGATATGGTGCTTTTGTTATCGCCGCGTGTCAAGTAACAAGCATGATTAGTTGTAGAAGCGGTAGCAGTAGATGTAACGAGCTTGAGTTATCTTGCAGGCGTTCGCGATCGTGCAGGAAGCGGATGTCTTCGAAAAGACGACGCTTGTTCGCTGTTATCGGAGAGCTCACTCGCTCGGATCCCGAGCTTCAAAGATGCTATTTAGGACTCCGTGAAGAATAGAATAAATTTCCAGGCAAAAGCTAGCGTAACTCACAGCAAGTGAAAGCTTTCTTTTTTTTCCCCGATGAGGGCACATGCTGAAACAAGTTTTAGGCAGTCGACCGATATTTTGGGGCTGCAACTCGCAATTACCAGCCACACCACGTGGATGTTTGCTACAAAGCCGAATTACAAAACTTTTCAGAGCCATGGCATAGCGGCAACCGAAATTCGCGACACCGGCACGGGTCCCACATGCTCGATTCGGCGCGCGATGTCGGAAAACAGTAACGTTTCCGCCATAATTGGATGTGCCGTAATTCAGGCTGCTGTTGTGCTTTCATGCGATCTTAGCCCGCAACTATATTGGTTTTTTTTTGCGATAGCAATTATATAGACACTCCGACGCGAATTTTTTGCCTTCGCCATGATCTTCCTTATCAAGTCCAAATCGCGATTACATAACCCCGCGCGTCGTATGCTCCATGTGCGACTGAAAGTGCGCGAGCGCTTCCCACTAACGGGGCTTAAGCAGAGATGAAACGAGCCGACCGTCTCATTCGCGCGATGGGCACATGGAGATAGGTATACCTTATTTCCCAACAGTCCCCTCACGTAATTTTGTTACAAGAAACTTGGCTGTCATCGGATCATAATTTTCATTTACAGAATTATAAATGTTTTCGTTTGGACAGGAACTCTAGAGGTGGAGGATTAGCGTGTTTTATATCGGCAAAATTTTGTCATAAAGCGAAAGTTGCTTATCAGTCAATATCGGGCGAACACGAAGTTTTGGTATTGGAATTAGCTATACCAGGCTGTGCTCCACTTTCTATTGTTAACAGCTACTTTCCGATTGGCGTACAAGATGAAGGTATTCTTGACATCACTCAGAGCTTTTGTAGACCAAACACATTTTTTGCAGGAGACTTTAACTCGCATCACGTCTCTTGGGGTTACCGCACAGACTCTCCCGGTAAATTATTGTGGAACTGGATAAGTAAAAACAATTATACTTGTTTAAATTCTAAAGTAGCTACATTTATTCGATGTAATACGAGATCTGTTTTAGACTTATCATTCGCCAGCTCAAGCCTTTTTATCTCTTCTTGGGCTGTGGTTGATGCTGCAACAAACAGCGATCACCGTCCCGTAGTTATTGACATTAATATCCCCTTGGTCCCAACGGAATGTCAATCGCACACTTTTGTAAATTACTCACAATTTAAAAAAAGCTTACAGACAACGCTATCCTCTCTGACTAACACTGAAAATGAAATTACAGCCATGAGTTTGTGTTCTGTTTTAAAAACCACTATGAAAAAATCACAGTTTACGAAACCTTCCACAAATGGAAAGTCTGTAAGTGCATGGTGGAATTCTGATTGTGATCGAGAGTACAGGCGCAGAAAGGCTGCATGGAAAAAACTTTTAATTAACCAGAATCCTACTAATTGGAGTAATTATAAATATGCCAAAGCTAAATTTAAGAGAATTGTTTCCGAAGCTAAAGCTAAACATGACGAAAATCGTTATACTTTTCTATCTAAAAGCAAGAATAAACAAGCTCTTTTTAGATTTCTTAGATCTCGTAAGGCTATTCCTTCTCCTATTAACGTAGAATCAGTTGTTCCAACCCCAAAAGAATTGGCTGATTTATTAGATGATATTGCATCGGGACTAAAACAGCGATTTGCCTCTCAATTACAAACAAAATTCCAAAAACCTTTAGATGTGAATGATTTCATTGACGTAACCATAGAAGAACTGGCGCATGCTGTTCAGTTACTCCCGAATTCAACCCCCGGTCCTGACGGTATTACGTCAGGCATGTTAAAAATATTATTTGATGTGTCTCCTCAGAACCTTCTTAATCTTGTAAATCACTCACTTGGAAATGGTTGGATCCCTCCAGACTGGAGACTTGCAAAAATAATTCCCCTGCTTAAGAAACAAGGAGCAGGTATGCATATTGATAATATAAGACCTATAGCATTAACTTCGCATGTAATTAAATTAATTGAAAGAGTATTATACATCAGAATCATTAAATTTATTGCAGATAACTCGTTATTGAGCCCATGTCAGATAGGATTTAGACCTGGATACTCCATATGGCATGCACATGTAGATTTAGAGGGACGTATTAAGCTTGCTCGCCACAAGCGGCAATTGGCAGCATTAGTCACTCTAGATTTGGCTAAGGCGTACGACAGTGTCGAACATGTCATCTTGCTCAATTCCTTAAAAAACTTGAATTTTCCGGGATATATTATCAATTGGTTGTATGAGTTCCTAAACGGTAGGAAATTTTATTGTTCCCAACGTGGCTTATCCTCAAAATATTGTCACGTGGTCGTGACGTCGATGAAGACAGCAGTCGGCGTTTGCAGGATGAAACTGTTTATTTGGCCGAACTTGTGGCCGGAAAATGAGAACTAGAACTACAGCAATACACGCTGTACAAATATAGCGGCGAACAGGGCGTCGTCCGTCGATCAACTGACAAGCGGTCAATCGCGTCGGCTTTTATACAGGCGGTATCGAACTTTCCAGCAATATCGCTGGTGGCGGCGTTATCTCTAGACAAAGCTGGAACGTTCGCGTGCGGGGCGCAATCTTAACAGAACGATCTACTATAGACGTGAAGCTTCTCGAACAATGCTTCGCGGACAGCGTCGAGCGTTGATAACCGTCCCTGCCGGTCAAACCCGAATACATCAAAACAAGACAAGAAGTGGGCGTGGCATTGCCCCCCTCTGAAAAAGCATCGTCCCGATGCTTGTGAAAGAACATAGAAGAGAGAAAAAAAACGAGTGCATACAAAATAAATTACAATAACAAAGGAAGAAAAATAGAGTCCCCAGGTTCGCTAACGCGCAAAAAACGGCTTAAGGCGCACGACATGGACGACTTCAGGTCGTGCGCGGCGTCGCTGGGAGTTCGTAATGCCGTCCGGGATCACCTCGTAGTCAAGAGCGCCGAGGCGTCGAAGAACCTTGTATGGCCCGAAGTATCGCCGAAGGAGTTTTTCGCTAAGCCCACGTCGGCGTATCGGCGTCCAGACCCAAACACGGTCGCCGGGCTGGTATTCCGCGAAGCGTCGTCGAAGATTGTAGCGACGGCTGTCGGTGTGCTGCTGGGTCTTGATGCGCAGGCGGGCGAGCTGTCGAGCTTCTTCGGCACGTTGTAAGTAAGCGGCGGCATCGAGGTTTTCTTCGTCGGTGACGTTGGGTAGCATGGCGTCGAGCGTCGTCGCCGGGCTCCTTCCGTAGACCAACTTGTACGGAGTCATCTGCGTCGTTTCTTGGACGGCCGTGTTGTATGCGAAGGTCACATACGGAAGGATGGCATCCCACGTCTTGTGTTCGACGTCGACATACATGGCCAACATGTCGGCGATGGTCTTGTTTAGCCGCTCGGTCAGGCCATTTGTCTGTGGGTGGTACGCTGTGGTCCGGCGGTGGCTTGTTTGGCTGTATCTCAGTATTGCCTGAGTTAGGTCAGCAGTAAACGCCGTACCTCTGTCGGTGATGAGAACTTCTGGGGCGCCATGACGCAGGACGATGTTCTCAACGAAGAACTTCGCTACCTCGGCGGCACTGCCTCTAGGCAGGGCCCTCGTCTCGGCGTAGCGGGTGAGGTAGTCTGTAGCTACGACGATCCATTTGTTTCCGGTATTGGACGTCGGGAACGGACCCAGTAAGTCCATCCCGATTTGCTGGAACAGCCGTCGAGGTGGCTTGATAGGCTGCAGAAGTCCGGCTGGCCTAGTGGGCGGTGTCTTGCGTCGCTGACAGTCCCGGCAGGTCTTCACGTAACGAGTGACGTCGGCGGAAAGGCGCGGCCAGTAGTACTTCTCCTGTATTCTTGCTAGCGTGCGAGAAACACCCAGGTGTCCAGCCGTCGGGTCGTCGTGCAGAGCCTGGAGGACCTCTGGCCGCAATGTCGAGGGTACCACGAGAAGGCTATCGGCTCGAAGCGGTGAGAAGTTCTTCTTTAGGAGAACACCGTTGCGCAAGAAAAATGACGGCAGTCCCCGCGTGAATACCTTCGGAACAACGGTGGTCCTGCCCTCGAGGTATTCCACAAGGCCCCTGAGTTCTGGATCCGTTCGCTGTCGTTCGGCGAAGTCGTCGGCACTTATGATTCCCAAGAAGGAGTCGTCCTCCTTGTCGTCCTGCGGCGGTGGGTCGACGGGGGCGCGAGACAGGCAGTCAGCGTCGGAGTGTTTCCTTCCGGACTTGTAAACGACGGTAATGTCGAATTCTTGAAGTCGTAGGCTCCACCGTGCGAGGCGACCTGAAGGGTCCTTCAAGTTAGCTAGCCAACACAATGCGTGGTGGTCGCTCACAACTTTGAAGGGCCTGCCGTAGAGGTAGGGGCGAAACTTGGATGCAGCCCAGATGATCGCTAGGCACTCCTTTTCTGTTGTGGAATAGTTCGTTTCTGCCTTTGATAGCGACCGGCTAGCATAACTGATGACCCTTTCCTGCCCGTCAGTCTTCTGCACAAGGACGGCGCCGAGTCCTACGCTGCTTGCGTCGGTGTGGATTTCCGTATCGGCGTATTCGTCGAAATGTGCTAGTATAGGAGGCATCTGAAGGCGTCGTTTCAGTTCTTCAAATGCTTCGATTTGCGCCGTTTCCCACTTGAATGGCACGTCGGTCTTCGTGAGGTGAGTTAGCGGTTCGGCGATTCGTGAAAATTCCTTGACAAAGCGCCTGTAGTAGGCGCACAAGCCGAGAAAACGGCGCACGGCTTTCGTGTCGGTGGGGGGCGGGAAGGCAGCGATGGCAGCTGTTTTCCGCGGGTCTGGGCGAACACCACCCTTGCTGATCACGTGACCCAAAAACAGCAGCTCCTCGTATGCAAAGCGGCACTTTTCAGGCTTCAAGGTGAGGCCAGAAGTCTTGATTGCTTGTAGTACAGTGTCAAGGCGCCGGAGGTGTTCGTCGAAGCTTGAGGCAAACACAATGACGTCGTCCAAGTACACAAGGCAAGTCTGCCACTTCAGTCCAGCCAGCACGGTGTCCATAACGCGCTGGAACGTCGCAGGTGCCGAGCAAAGACCAAAGGGCATAACCTTGAACTCGAAGAGGCCGTCTGGTGTTATAAAGGCAGTCTTCTCTCGGTCTCTCTCGTCGACTTCGATTTGCCAATAGCCGGTCTTGAGGTCCATCGACGAAAAGTACCTCGCGTTGTAGAGTCGATCCAGGGTGTCGTCTATCCGTGGGAGAGGGTAGACGTCCTTCTTCGTGATTTTGTTCAGGCGGCGATAATCGACGCAGAAGCGTAGGGTTCCGTCTTTCTTCTTCACTAACACCACGGGTGACGCCCATGGACTCTTCGACGGCTGGATGATGTCGTCGCGTAGCATTTCGTCGACTTGTTTCTTTATGGATTCGCGTTCTCGCGTTGAAACTCTGTACGGGCTCTGCCGGAGTGGCCTGGCATTTTCCTCTGTTATGATGCGATGTTTTGCGACTGGGGTCTGGCGGATTCTTGACGATGACGAAAAGCAGTCCCTGTATTTCAAGAGCAGGGTTTTGAGCTGTTCTTGTTTATGCTTCGGAAGGCTAGGATTAACGTCGAAAACTGGTTGAGAAGCTTGGTTCGTCGGTGTTGGCTCGGAAGAATCGGCGATGGCGAAAGCCATCGACGTAGCCGTGATTTCTTCGATGTAGGCGACTGTCGTGCCTTTGTTTACGTGCTTATACTCGTTGCTAAAATTTGTGAGCATCACTGTTGCTTTGCCTCCCCGCAACTCTGCTATTCCTCTTGCGACGCAAATCTCGCGGTTAATCAACTGGTGCTGGTCGCCTTCAATGACGCCTTCCAGGTCTGCTACTTTCTGAGAGCCGACGGAAATGATGACGCTGGAGCGAGGGGGAATGGTGACTTGGTCTTCCAGCACATTCAAGGCATGCTTCCCTGGCAGCGTGTACCGCGGTAATGCTTTTTCTGTAGATAGTGTTATCGACTTTGATCTGAGGTCGATGACTGCACCATGAAGGCCTAAGAAGTCCATACCAAGGATGACATCTCGGGAGCAATGCTGAAGGACTACAAAGCTTGCGGGATAAATCCGGTTGTTGATGGAGAGCCTCGCTGTGCAGATTCCTGCCGGCGTTACTAGGTGACCTCCCGCTGTGCGGATTTCGGGGCCTTCCCAGGCGGTCTTGACTTTCTTCAGCTTCGTCGCGAACGGTCCACTGATGACGGAATAGTCGGCTCCAGTATCGACGAGAGCGGTGACGTTGTGGCCGTCGATGAGAACGTCGAGGTCACTCGTTCGTCGTCTACCGTTTCGATTTGGTCGCGGCGTCGGATCACGGCTACGTCGGTTTGTCCCGCTGCTTCGTCGTTGTGTCGTCAGGTCTTCTTCGGGCCGTGAAGTTTCGACGTCAGGGCTTCGTTCGGCTTGCGGCGTGTTCTTTAGATGTCGTTGCGGCGTTGTCGTCGGCGGCGGAGGATCTTCGGTATTTCGTCGTACAGCAACCGCACCTCCATCGGTTGCTGCCCTTAGTTTTCCGGATACGGGCTAGGTGACCGGCCCCGAGTTGGGCCAGTGTATGGTCGGCGTTGGGGAGAGACGTAGCGGCCTGGCGACGGCGAACGGGAAGGTTGTCGGGGCGTCCATTGCGTTCCCGCGAGGTAGTCGGCGATGTCACGTGGTCTTTCCCCTCGCTGTGGACGCGGCGCGTCGATGGCGAATCCACGCAGTCCCATCTGTCGGTACTGGCAGCGGCGGTAAGTGTGGCCAGCTTCTCCGCAATGGTAACAGAGTGGGCGGTGGTCGGGGGCGCGCCAAACGTCGGTCTTCCTCGGCGTGTATCGTTGGCCGGCTGGCGGGCGGTGTGACGTCGGTGGCGGCGGCGGTGGTGCCTGGCGGCGGAACTGTTGAGGCGGCGCGGCGTCTTGACTTGGGCGAGGAGGGGGGGCGTTGCGTCGGGCTGCAGCAGCATAGGTCACTGCTTGCAGCTGCGGCTGCGCTGACTCGGGGGTGCCCAGAGACTGCTGGATTTCCTCTCGGACGATGTCAGCGATCGACGCAACTTCAGGCTGTGGTGAGGGTAAGAGCTTGCGTAGTTCTTCCCGCACGATCGCTCGGATCGTTTCGCGCAGGTCGTCGGAGCAGACAGCATGAACAACTGGGTTGTCTTGAATCGATCGGCGATTATACTGCCGGTTGCGCATTTCCAACGTCTTCTCAATCGTCGTCGCCTCTGAGACGAACTCTTGGACTGTCGACGGTGGGTTCCGCATTAGCCCAGCGAAGAGCTCTTGCTTTACCCCTCGCATGAGCAAGCGGACTTTCTTGTCCTCGGGCATGGCTGGGTCGGCGTGTCGGAACAGTCTGCTCATCTCTTCCGCGTACAGCACCACGTTCTCGTTTGGAAGCTGCACACGGGTTTCCAGCAGAGCTTCGGCCCTCTCCTTGCGGACGACACTCGTGAATGTGGCAAGGAATCTTGTGCGAAAAATGTCCCACGTCGTGAGGCTTCGCTCTTGGTTCTCGAACCAAGTTCGGGCAGAGTCCTCCAAGGCGAAGTAGACGTGTCTTAACTTGTCTTCATCGGTCCATTCGTTAAAAATGGCAACGCGGTCGTACTTCTCCAGCCAACTTTCCGGGTCTTCAGCAGATGATCCGTGAAAGGTCGGTGGTTCCTTTGGGCGCTGTAGCAGCACGGGTGCAAGCGGCATGGTTGCTGTCATTGTCGCTGTTGTGTTAGTCATGGTCGGGGTCTTCCTGGTCTTGTCGGGTAAAGGCTGGTATTCTGGAGGTAGTCCTTGTGTCCTGCGGCTTGCTCGCTGTTCGGGGTACGCGTCGATGTCTTCGTTGCGGCCCGGACTGGGTTCACGGCCTGACGGGGGCGACCGGAACATGAGCGAAGCAGCACCTCCACCAGATGTCACGTGGTCGTGACGTCGATGAAGACAGCAGTCGGCGTTTGCAGGATGAAACTGTTTATTTGGCCGAACTTGTGGCCGGAAAATGAGAACTAGAACTACAGCAATACACGCTGTACAAATATAGCGGCGAACAGGGCGTCGTCCGTCGATCAACTGACAAGCGGTCAATCGCGTCGGCTTTTATACAGGCGGTATCGAACTTTCCAGCAATATCGCTGGTGGCGGCGTTATCTCTAGACAAAGCTGGAACGTTCGCGTGCGGGGCGCAATCTTAACAGAACGATCTACTATAGACGTGAAGCTTCTCGAACAATGCTTCGCGGACAGCGTCGAGCGTTGATAACCGTCCCTGCCGGTCAAACCCGAATACATCAAAACAAGACAAGAAGTGGGCGTGGCAATATGATCAATCTAGAGGGGTCCCTCAAGGTTCAGTTCTTTCCCCTGTTTTATTCAATATTCTATTAAGCTCAATTCCTTTGAACAATAACGTTACAGTTTATGTATATGCAGACGACATTGCATTCTTTGCTTCGGCAGGTGATATTCATTCACTGTATGCAGTATTACAATCATACTTGGGAAGTTTAGAATTCTGGTTTGAACAAATTCGAATGACTCTAAACGTTAGCAAAAGTTCCTTGATTGTTTTTCCATTGAATGCTCCAGTTAGAATTTCCCTTCAGTATCGCCAAGAAGTAATTCCCCAAATGACTGTGTCAAATATTTAGGAGTTTTTTATGATGAAAAACTCAGCTGGCGCAGACACATTGAGCACGTCAAATGTAAGGCAACACGCGCTGTTGGGATGTTACGTAAGCTTGGTCACCACCCTTCTGGGCTACGCAGAGACAAGCTACTTATGATTTATCGGATGTATGTTCGACCAATTTTAGAGTTTGGTTGCATACTATACTCAGGGGGGCCTGCATACAAGTTTCATCCCCTGGTTCTCATAGAGCGAGAGGCCCTTCGAAGTTGTCTAGGGGTACCAAAATTTACAGCAAACAGTATTCTATACCTAGAAGCCCGAATCCCCACTCTAGTTTGCAGATTCCGCATTCTCACCGTCAAAACATATTTAAAAATTTTTGCGTCCTCACAAAGTCGAGTACAGTTTATATTCGTAGCTGAATCGTCAACGTTTTTTAATGAGCCTTGGTCTCGAATATATAAACCACAAGTTTTGTTCGTACAGGACCAACTAGAATCATTAAATGTTAACATACGCGACATCGTAGCAAACGATAAATCATCGACCATAGCAAAAATTGAATTTGATGATATCTTCCCATCTAATGCCAAACTTTTACCTTCAAGATATTTAATAGGATTGTTAGAGGATCATTTACTTCGATTGGGCATAAATAACATAATTGCCACTGATGCATCCATGCGCGAAGAGAAAGCGGGAGTGGGCATATTTTCAGAGGCTTTATCATGGTCGTACTCCTTGCGCCTCCCAGATTATACTCCCATATTCGAAGCTGAGCTCCTCGCAATTATATTAGCCCTTCGAAAACTACCAGTGAATGAGTCATCAGTTGTTATAGTTACTGATTCGCTGACAGTATGTACATCTTTATCTTCTACTGCTTCTGAGTCTCCCGTTCTAAATGCATTCACTTCCTTAATCCCAAAAAATTTGAATACCGTGCGATTGGTATGGGTCACAGGTCATTGTGGCATACTAATAAACGAGATGGCAGACACTCTCGCGCGGTGGTCTCTGGGTGGTCCTATTTTGTCCATTGTACCTGATACAGCTTTTATTACTGATTCGAGATTTCGGAAGTATTCTCTAACTCAAGATGCCAAAAGTATGAAATTACCAGTTCCCGAATATGGTCATCTTTCATTCGGCTGGAATAATAAATGGTGTCCCACTCGAAGACTGGAAGTGGCTATTACAAAATTGCGATGCCGGATACCCCCACTTAATTTTTATTTATACAGGTCTGGTCTGGTGCCATCTCCTATGTGCTATTTTTGTCAGGAATCTGAAAACATTGATCATTTCTTGCTTACCTGCCGTCGATTCATTAGGCATAGAAAAAAGCATTTCGAAATTTTATTCAGAAACTTAAGAATTAATCTGAATTCTCAAAATATTCTTTCCCTTGGGGCGTCTTCTCTTGGCTTCAGCAACGGGAACGTCTGCTCAGCCCTATGCGAATTTCTCGGTGAGACACGAAGAATTCCCTGCTAACTTATTCCTTAACAAAAATTGATACTCCAGAATTCCTTTCATTCATTCGGTAATTGTTTCTCATATTGTGGTATTATTCTCCTCCTTATTCCATATCGACTAGTCATTCTTAAAATTTCGTTTATTCCTGCGGCAATTGATTTATTCCTCATTCTTTAAAAAATATTATTAAATTAACCGCCGGTTTCATGGCCGATCCCCCGTAGTGGGTAAGAGCCAACAAACGGGCACAAGCAAGCAAGGAGCCGGTGCGTTGGGAAGGTGGGGGGAGGGGGCTGCGTGTGTCCGACAGGAAGTGCGTACTTTGTACCAGCGGGTGTGGTCGCGTGCGCCGCGGCATCTTTAGTGGGGATCAGCAGACGGCTCATACCTTTGTAGGTGTTGTGCTCTAATTGCAAAACTTCCGTTGAAGCAATAGGAGTGGCAGATCCCATGGGGGGGGGGGGGGTAGCGGCGATCGCCCCCGCCCCCTCCCTTCAGTGCCTGTCGTCCACTTCCTTTGTCAGGCTGCCTGTTGAGTTTGCCCCCTTTGTCAGGTTGCTTTGCCTGCCACTGCCCAAAAGGGGTAAAGAGGATCTTGTCCCTGCTCTCTACCTCTCTCATCGCTCTACCATTTCCTGCTTCCCTATGCACATTTACAACGAAGACTTCTTAGGCACCGCCATAATCTCCTCTGGGCTGTTGTAAATATACGTGACCCACCAAAATGCACTGCTGAGCGGTGGCTTCAGCCTTTATACCCCCCCCCCCCCAATTATGTACCTGAATCCGCCCCTAAGCCATAGATACGGCACTTCTTAGTGCAGCGGCTGCGTTTCCTGAAGGAGCGAGCTGCTAGCATATATTCATATAAAATTCCTCTTTGTTGCTATCGGATTTACTATTTTGCTCTCGCGGTGAAACTGACTATTTTTTTAACGTGGTATGGTTTTCGATGTTGTGCGTTCGTGGAGAGCAGATGGTTCGGTTGGGCAACACGCTAGCAAAGGTGTTGCATTGCTGTGGGCAACGCGCGAGGATATGACAACAACCCGCAGCAACAGAACAAGCGCAATTCCACAGTGCATTAAACCTGCATTTGTTTCGTCTTTACATGAGACACTCTGGCAAGGCATCTAACTGTGATTGCTGCATCTCAGGCTCAACAAAATTGATTTTTTTTCACGCAAAAATTAAAAAAAAAGTTTTTTCATGTTGCCATATTAGTCCAGCATTCTTGTGGCATTTTCAGTTTAAAGGGGCCCTGCAACACTTTTCGAGCATGCTCAAAAAGCGCTGCCGATCGGTAGTCGAGGCTCCCGAGAACACGTGAGCCAAATATTATAGCGATGCGCACGGCCTGAAATTTACAATAAATTCTCAAAGCCAGCTGAAAATCGCTCCCTCTTCTCTCGACAAATGATGTATTAGTCCGCAAAATATGACGCGATTGTCGGCAGTTCCACCATTGGCTGATGTTATAATCACGATAACACCCTCATTATTACTTTCGTTGTTAATTTTGAGTTCAATAAGTAGATAATATGTATGTTTATATTCTGTTATCGCGTTAAAAGCACCGAACAAACATTAATATTAGCACTTCCGGTCTCACCGACAGCTCGTCTGCTCGTAGTTGCGTGGTTCCGTTTTCTTCGCCATGCGCAGTGCCGAAAACGTGAATATTTCTGTGCTTTTGACCATCGCCGGTTGCCGTTGAGAGTGGCAGCCGTTCGAGTGTTGCCTCGTCAGCTGAGAACTGCATCGTCGGCACGTTCTCACGACCGACCGAGGCACGGGCGCAGCGTGTCTCCGATAACAATGCTGGCGTCCGGTAATGGCGGCGCTTCGGGGTCGCCTGCCAGTGCCGTCTTACGGGGCGGTGTATCGGAGTATGGGCCGAAACCGATCTCAGCTGCCATTCGTTCCAAACGAGCGCGCAGGTTTGCTTCCATGGTTGGCAGAGCGATGAAAACACTACGGAGTTCGAGGTGCACACCCAACATTACCAAACCGACGCGCAGTTTTCAAGCACGCGCGATACACAGTGCGATCGGCTCCGCACGACGAGAACGACGCAAGCCGACCGGAAGTGGCGGCACAGACCACGTGGTTGCGCCCAGACGTCAGAGAGAAAAAAATGAAGAAAAAAACTCCGCCGGCGCTCTTGGGCGGAGCCTCGCTCCTCTGCGTTCCCTCCCTCGACTCGCTGCCTAGCTTTCCGCGCGCTCGCGGCGTTGAGTTGAAGGAGAAAGCTGCGGAACGTGATCTCTATAATTTGGTAACACCACTTAAGACTTGAGGGATTCGAAAAATTTTTGCGGCATATGACTCGTGAAGAGTCATACGTCAATAATGAGACTATTCCAATATAACTAAGAAAGGTGTTGCAGGGCCCCTTTAAGATTAATCCTTCGGTAACTATGCCTTGCATGCAAGGTCGAATTTCAGTTTAACGAAGTTTCGATATAATGAAGTGAGTTGCCGATTTTACCAACTTCGATGTATTGAGGTTTATCTGTTCTGTGTATTATTCAAATGGGATTAAGTCGCTTTCATTTTCTAACGTGCGTATTAGAGAGTGACATCACCGAGCGACATGGTCTCTATCAATCTTGACATAAAACAAAGTTCTGTTTCACTCAGGGAATTTAGCAAAAACACTCAGGGAAAACATGGAAAACTCAGGGAATTTAGAAATGTCAACTCGGTAGACACCCTGGGTAGTACGAAAACAGAACCACGGGATACAAATTGTGTGCTTGCGACATCTAGGAAATCTTGGATGGGAACTTGAAGGGAAAAGGTGGAAGCGCTTGGCGCAATTTTTGGCGCGATTTACGCGGTTTTTTTTGACGAACGCCTTCGCGAAATCGCGCTGTTGCGTCCCGAATGGCGCGATTTCATGCGCGACTCACGCGTGGTCGGAGGGTCGCGCGCGTCATTTTCACGAACGCTATCTGAAAATTGCGCCGCCGTGTCTTCCTACTTGGAGTAGAAAAGACAACGCCTCGCGCGGCACATCGCCCGCTCGTCCGACAAGCTGAGTTTAAGGTGCACACGCGTGTTTGTTTGGTTTCTTCCAATGCCTCCAGACGGCGCTGACCTCCGCGAATTTCGAAGGAACTTTTTGCAGCTGGCGTAGGCTTTTGACGAGGATGTAGCAACACGACAAACGCGGCGCAGAAACGCCGCTGCCGAAAAACGTTCATTACCATGAACGTTTTTCGTTTGTCAGTCTGGTCAAGTGTAGCTATTGAAAACATCGCTTATCTCGTTTTCCTGAGTCATTGCTCTATCACAGCTGTGATGTTTTAATGATAACACGTACGCGTGTGTATGTATATATATCATTTGTTTAAGCGTGGTTGGTGCATCAGTATTGAATGTTTTCGAAAATCGTTAGAATTTCTTGTGTTTACCAGAAATAAAAAGAATTAAACAACAATGATGTTTTACCTTACCATTCTGCTCCAAAACTAACTTGCATTGCTCCAAAACACACATTTTGGTGCTCCAAAGCTGCTCCAAAACAGTATTATTCCTGCTCCCTGAGCTGCTCCAAAACACTCAAGCCCGCTTCCACCCCTGAATATGGCTTCCAGCATTTTTTATACCACCGGTTCTAGGCAAACAAAGCTGGTGCATTATGGTATACATTAAAATGGCCCTGCAACACCTTTTTGAGTAATTATCGGATGACCACACTCTAAGAGTTTATTGCTTTATGAATCTCCTGCAAATCAATTATGAATAAGCAGAGTTACTAGGACTTGTGAGTGCTTTTCCTCTTCTTTTGCCCTGACGAGCACACTGGAAGCTCCACTAGGGATGATGAGGGAGGCAGTAGGTTCATCAGAGCGCTTCATGGTCTTGAGCTTTTCAGACCGCTGCTACAAGGCGGCACGCCATGGTGGCCATGGACCTTTCCTGCATAAGACGTAATACTCCTATGCTAGTCTGGCCAAGCTCCGTTGGAACCTGTTGCGCCATGGCTTTGTCCTGCATAACCCTGAACCGATAGACTTTGAAGTGGTTTCAATTGACTAAATGCCATGCGATGTTGCCAAGGTATCTAACTCACAAGGCATGTAGGAGAGAGCAAGTATGCCCTGGCAAATGTACCACTGGTTTTGGAAACGATGATGTGCATCAGTAAGTATTTTCATAGTGGGCTCAGTGTGAGACAAATGATGTACTCAGGCATTCAGTCTTTGAAATAACATGGGTGTTATAATACTCCACGTTGCCTCACATGAACACAGGAGAAAAGGAAACTATTAGCAGATGACCTTTGATTAAGACAGGAAGTACTAAGATGGTTGCTTTATTAGTGTTTCTGAAAAGAGAGACATATATTGTGGAAAAAGAGACATTCTATATTTTTTATTTATCGCCTTCAGATGGGAATTGTGACGGACCGTCTGTGAATGTGTCAAATTTACCGAACTTTATTATAAGGCACTCAGTATTCTTTTGCAAGATGGAGAAGGTGGTAATATGTTTATATGCACATTTTTTTCAGTAATTAATCATAATAAGTCTATAAATAAATATATATATTTATACTGAAGTTAGACATGATTTAATTTTTCGTAAAAATAGTGAAATCTCAGGCTGAAAATACATGTGCAATTTGTTTTCTGTTACGTGTGGTCAGAGCAAAAAAAAAAGTTACACTTTTCGAGTGGCCACCAGAACGCGGTGAGTTGAACGATTCGTCAGACATGATAGTGTCTTGATCAAAGTGATCCTCTGCAGCAATACCCAACACAGTGAAGGTAAATGAGTGTTAGTTCTCACATCAGGAAGCCTGTACTAATGTGTACATTGCACTTCAAGCCAGTTGGAGTAGCACATGGTGTGTGGCGAACATTTTTAGTTAATGGGTATGACTGCCGCTGAAGGGGTTATTAAACTCAAAACACAATCTCTCTGGATGACACAATCTAGGTCTGTGCTACTGCTGTGCCTTAACACGTTCACTGTGGCGTGGGTCACCGGTGAGTCATGGCCTGTGCTCCTCCTATGCGGCCGCGATGTCACGAGTATGCCCCTGCTTGCGGATGCGATAACTTCATCATAATTGTATGCGCAGGTACGATTCTTGTTGCAAGAGGTTATAAATAATCAGAAGAATACATTTCTGGTGTTGATGCCGTGACCCGCCGGTGACCCACGATGCACTGAATGAAAATGTTCTCATGCTTCGTGCGGTGTGACCCACCGGTGAACCACGCTGCCGTCTGAGTTTTGAGAATGCAACCAAAAGATATATTTTTAGTGCATTCGACGTGGGACGGCGATGTTGTTTTTAAGGAGTGGAGTGGCGGCCTATTTCTCTATTGTGTTGCTCACCACCATTTCGCCGCGGTTTTTGAAATACGTTTCACTCGCATAAATGTATACATGCGTTCTTCCTGCTGCTCCCAAACATTTTAGCGCGACTCATGGATCATCTTGCCTTTTACGGATGCAAATAATGCACAACACAGAGGAAGCAAACGTGTGTTTGTGTTTTCTGGTGCCAGAAACTTCAGATTTCAGCATAGCTTTACGCGAAAAAGGCAAAAAATAGCTCTGTGCCTTTTAAATAAGTGCCAAATGCCAGCCGCAAAGGTAGCAGCACCACCTTTTTGGAGAGAATGAGACAGGCACAGGCGTGTGACCCACCGGTGGGTCACGGTACACCTGGAAGATATGCCGAGTGCCCAACGGGTGGGTCACTCCGCATCTAAAACGAGACCTCAAGAAAGTGTGCCGCAGCAAACATGTTAAGAGTTGCCAGATCACCCTTCTAAGCCATGGCTTTCACAAGTTACTGCTGACAGCGAGTGGTGCCTGTCTTAACTCGGGCATTAGTGGGCAACTGCAATTTCATTTGATCATCATTACTGTGAGCTCACTCATAAAATAAGAACAGCCGCATTGTTCCTTTTTTTATTATTTACAGGAGGTATACATCATTAGCAGTGGCAGTGTTAGCAATTTATCCCAAAAATACTTACACTCGGTAGGTGCTCTGGCTTGCTGTACATTCTTGTTTTTGGTGCGAGATATGGAATATTAATTTTTTTTTTATATTCTCAGAGGTGAGGTATACAGTGAAGGTGTTCCATTGCCCCTCCTCTGTCTTTTTTTTTTTCACGTTCTATGTAAACATGCCAAAAACAAAAATGTATGGTAAGAAGTTGATCGTGGTGAACTGCAACCTCTTGAGAATGCTAGTGCACTTCTGCATTCCGTTATGTTGAGCAGCTTCGAATTTGGATGCAAGCTTTACAGTCAGGAAAAATGTGCAGGAACAAAGTTACCAGGCTCTAGTCTCATCGCTGAGGCAAGTTCACGAGCTGGCCAAGGACGTTCCCGGCTACGTGGGCCTTGTGGACAGAATCGTCACGGAAGTGAAAGACCTGACCACTAGCCATGCAGCATATGGTTTCTTGTTGCGACTAGACGCATCAGCCACTGCAGAAAGGCGCCGGGTGTTAGCGCCACCAATCAAGCGTCCCAGAAAGATGATTCGCACTCCAGTGCGTAGCAAGACATCCACACCTTCAATTGAACCGCTCTAGTTACCAAAGTTGCTGTCAAAACATTCATCGACGTGCCTGTCTCATAACTTACATGCGGTGGACCATATTTGCTTTGACGGGTTGTGCCATTGCCGTGTCTGATTTGAATTTCTTCATGCTGGCAACTGTTAAAACCCTTCATTGAAAGGATGTCATGGAAGTTCTTTATTTGTACCTGTGTGTTGTAGAAAGCTTGACTTTCTGTGAGATAAAGGAATTATTTAAAAAGAAAATTGTGTAGTGGTGGCTGTTTTGAGAGATGTTTTGTTTACCTTGATTACTTTCATTGCCCGAGAGGATAAACTGGTTTTCTCTCTTTTAATGTTGTCTGGTCTTCTGTAAAGCCAATTACGATATGTTTCCTCATTTCTGTTAACATGTGTATTCATTCACCTCTTGCTGAAAGAAAGATACAGCATGGTGACCACATCTCTGTTGTAACAGCTGACACATTATTATTGCAAGAACATCATCACCTATAGCGCACAGCAGTGGGCCAATTCATAGGCGTATCTACTGGGGGGGCAAGGGGGGCGCTGGCCCCCCCACTCCCAAAAGTCGGGGGGGCTGAGCCCCCCCACTTTTCTGAGCGTTCACTGCCGGCAGCGCAGTGGCAAACCAACAACTATGGCGAAGTTTTTGTTCGACACAACTATCAGAAAATTAGATAATGAAATTTAGATGTATCCCCAGCTTCTGCAGTGAAGATCGACTTCCGTGCCTTACCACGACGCACCGTAGGTTCTCTGCGGTGTGAGTCGTTTATGAAACGCTTTGATACCTTGCGTTCTTGCATTGTGGAGGAGGCTACAGCTGAGCAGGGGCTCTCAGGCGTCAGTCTTCCGTCATGTGTTTATTCCGTTCTACATGCAATCAAATTTGCATCACTGCCGACGCAAGCTGGGCAGGAACCAGCAGCATTTATGAAGATTTCAGTCAGATAATGTTACTGCAGTTCACAAGAAATGGCTCTGCTTTTTCTTCAAAAATGTACAGCATTGCCTGCCCTATCCCCTTGGCTGAAGCGAGTCAATGAGCGCGCAGATGCGCTGAGTGTTACTTGGGCAGAGCTGACGCGGAAAAGCGGTGAATGAAGATTCCGCCTGTGTTTCTGAATTAATCTTATTCGCCTGGCTGATCATACTGTAGCTTGCAACGACCTTAGTAGCTTGGATTAGGGCGATAAAAAAAACGCATCCTCAACAAGAAGAGTTTACAGAGCAATGCCGTATATGCGCACGAACGGTTCAACGACGTTATACAAGCCCTGAAATTATGTGCAAATAAATCCATGCCTGCTACGAATAGCCTTTGCTAAACCATCGTCGCGATGCCATCTTCTCTTTCGTTCGGAACAAGAAGAAACAAATAGAGTTTTGCTCGACATATTAACACTAATGCGCAGTTTAGTGTGTACTCGTAATTCTGACATCGTAAGTTTCGCGGTTTGGTGACGTTGCGTGACAGGCAAGCAATTTTAGCGCCGCCCAACAAGTAATAACCAAGAGCGAAGAAGTAATGGCGAGGAAAGGCAGTATCAGAAATAATTTAGTACCTTGATCTTCTACCTAACAATACGCGGGGAGTCATTGCGAGATGGGACGGTTTAGCTCCTTTCGTTGCATTGCGTTACGAACAGGCACTGTGGGCATGACGCAGAAGACTTCGACCGATCATTAACAGCAATTGGCATTATACGAGACGGAAAAAAAAGAACGGAAAACTTTGTTGTTATACCAGTCCAGATCTAGCCAATACAAGTGTCTATTTACTGAGAGGAAGAGTGGTAAGGGCACACTTGCCCTCCTTGCCCCCGCTCTCGGAAATAAAAGGTCAAAGTGCGACGCCGAAGGTACCATTCGTTTACCTTCATAATTTTATACTTCCCACTCAATACTTTTTCGTAAAATCATATCGACGGAGCTTGCTCTGTTTGCTCATGAGGTTTACGAAACTCCATGTCACAAAGTGGCACACGGCCTATTTTTAGACTTCTCCAAAGCCGTTCACTTCGTCAACCGCAACGTTTTGTTAAGAATGTTGGAATTTTATGGTACTGGAGGCATGGCAAGTTTTTGAACCTTATCCTTTTACAACGTGGAACTCAGATTGTAATATTTGCAGGTGAATTCTCAGATGGCAGTACCTCATAGGGAAGCACTTTGTGACCTCTTCTGTTTACATTCTCTATTTACTATATCCCGAACATTGATAGCAAAGCTAAATTTGCAATCTATGCACATGGCGCGACTTCATCTTTTCTGAGAAATTAATGTTCAGAGCTAGTAACAAGGGTTAACAGACCCAAACTGGTATAAATCTACCTTGACGAACACATGGTATGTGATAAACACGTAACGAGTATGAAGAGTAAACTCTGTAAAACATTTGATTGGTATTGTACTAAAAAATGTTTTTGTGTACCCTATCAGTCGGCACGCTTCTGTACAAGGCACGTTTTTACAAAATAAATATTTCGCATTGCTCGTTCAACAATGACCACCAATAAAAATATTACCAAGTGGCGCCTTTTCAAAAGCGCATAGTTTATGCAATATGAAATGCGCCGTACATACCTTTTTCAGTGGCCTCTTTCTAATAAACGCTGCACTATTTAGGTTAATTCCATATACACTTACAATGTTCCAGAAAACACAGTTGGGCTAGTTGATAATATTACCGAATATATTAACAATAATTATAACATGGCAGAATCACTAGCTGGACTAAAAACAAACAAAACAAAATGTACAGGCAAATCTCTAGACTGGTAAGTAATGTATGTCACTACTAATTGGGGAAAACCTTTGCTGCAGTTTTTACTACCTCTGTTGATAAACACAATTAACGTAATGGTAACAACTTATTGATAGAAAAGAAATGTCACCAATTGAACTAGGAAATGTACAAATGCTAGTGACACAAGGAACATATGCTCATCAATAATCATTCTTACAGTCACTTCTTTAAAATGCGTTGCTCGGCTAGTTGGTGCATGGATAAATTCTAGGAAAACGGTGCATCAAAATACAAAGAGCAGAGAGGACGCCACACGGTCAGGTTCACTTGTTGCCTCATCTCCTATGCTAGTCTTTTCCTGTGCCGCTCTCCGTGTATTTATCACTTTTTTTAAATGCTGAATATTTAACATATAAACAGTCGTGGCTGCAAATTTGCTTTTAAGGCACGAAGGAACACATTCACAATAAATGACACGAGACTGAGCGCCTCCCGTGTCCTTTCTTGTGATTGTGCCCTGTGCCTTTTAAATAAGTGCCAAATGCCAGCCGCAAAGGTAGCAGCGCCATCTCTTTGGAGCGAATGAAACAGGCACAGGCGTGTGACCGTGCGGTGGGTCGCGGTGCACCTGGAAGATATGCCGAGTGCCCAACAGATGGGTCACTCCGCACCTAAAACGAGACCTCAAGAAAGTGTGCCGCAGCGAATGTGTTAACAGTTGCCAGATCACCCTTCTAAGCCATGACTTTCACAAGTTATTGCTGACAGCGAGTGGTGCCTATCTTAACTCGGGCATTAGTGGGCAACTGCAATTTCATTTGATCATCATTACTGTGAGCTCACTCATAAAATAAGAACAGCCGCATTGTTCCTTTTTTTATTATTTACAGGTGGTATACACCATTAGCAGTGGCAGCGTTAGCAATTTATCCCAAAAATACTTACACTCGGTAGGTGCTCTGGCTTGCTGTACATTGTTTTTCGTGCGAGATATGGAATATTAATTTTTTTTTATATTCACAGAGGTGAGGTATACAGTGAAGGTGTTCCATTGCCTCTCCTCTGTCTTTTTTTTTTTTTCACGTTCTATGTAAACATGCCAAAAACAAAAATGTACGGTAAGAAGTTGATCGTGGTGAACTGCAACCTCTGGAGAATGCTAGTGCACTTCTGCATTCCGTTATGTTGAGCAGCTTCGAATTTGGATGCAAGCTTTACAGTCAGGAAAAATGTGCAGGAACAAAGTTACCAGGCTCTAGTCTCATCGCTGAGGCAAGTCCACGAGCTGGCCAAGGACGTTCCTGGCTACGTGGGCCTTGTGGACAGAATTGTCACGGAAGTTAAAGACCTGACCACTAGCCATGCAGCATATGGTTTCTTGTTGCGACTAGACGCATCAGCCACTGCAGAAAGGCGCCGGGTGTTAGCGCCACCAATCAAGCGTCCCAGAAAGCGGCTTCGCATTCCAGTGCGTAGCAAGACATCCACACCTTCAATTGAACCGCTCTAGTTACGAACTTTGCTATCAAACCATTCATCGACGTGCCTGTCTCATAACTTACATCTGGTGGACCATATTTGCTTTGACGGGTTGTGCAATTGCCGTGTTTGATTTGAATTTCTTCATGCTGGCAACTGTTAAAACCCTTCATTGAGAGAATGTCATGGAAGTTCTTGATTTGTATCTGTGTGTTGTAGAAAGCTCGACTTTCTGTGAGATAAAGGAATTATTTAAGAAGGAAATTGTGTAGTGATGGCTGTTTTGAGAGATGTTTTGCTTACCTTGATTACTTTCATTGCCCGAGAGGATAAACTGGTTTTCTCTCTTTTAATGTTGTCTGGTCTTCTGTAAAGCCAATTACGATATGTTTCCTCATTTCTGTTAACACGTGTATTTATTCACCTCTTGCTGAAAGAAAGATACAGCATGGTGACCACGTCTCTGTTGCAACAGTTGACACATTATTATTGCAAGAACAACACCTATAGCACACAGCAGTGGGGCAATTCATAGGCGTATCTACCGGGGGGACGAGGGGCGCTGCCCCCCTACTCCCAAAAGTCGGGGGAGGGGGGGGGGCTGTGCCCCCCTACTTTTCTGAGTGTTCACTGCTGGCAGCACAGTGGCAAACCAACAACAATGGCAAAGTTTTCGTTCGACACAACTATCACAAAATAAGATAATGAAATTTATATGTATCCCAAGCTTCTGCAGTGAAGATTGACTTCCGTGCCTCTCCACGATGCACCGTAGGTTCTCTGCGGGGCGAGTCATCTATGAAACGCTTTGATACCTTGCGCTCTTGCATTGTGGAGGAGGCTATAGCTGAGCAGGGGCTCTCAGGCGTCAGAGTCTTCCATCCTGTGTTTATTCCGTTCTACATGCAATCAAACTTGCGTCACCGCCGACGCAAGCTAGGGCAGGAACTAGCAGCATTTATGAAGATTTCAGTCAATTAATGTTACTGCAGTTCACAAGAAATGCCTCTGCTTTTTCTTCAAAAATGTACAGCATTGCCTGCCCTATCCCCTTGGCTGAAGTGAGTCAATGAGCGCGCAGATGCGCCGAGTGTTACTTGGGCAGAGCTGACGCGGAAAAGCGGTGAATGAAGATTCCGCCTGTGTTTCTGAATTAATCTTATTCGCCTGGCTGATCATACTGTAGCTTGCAACGACCTTAGTAGCTTGGATTAGGGCGATAAAAAAAACGCATCCTCAACAAGAAGAGTTTACAGAGCAATGCCGTATATGCGCACGAACGGTTCAACGACGTTATACAAGCCCTGAAATTATGCGCAAATAAATCCATGCCTGCTACGAATAGCCTCTGCTAAACCATTGTCGCGATGCCATCTTCTCTTTCGTTCGGAACAAGAAGAAACAAATACAGTTTTGCTCGACATATTAACACTAATGCGCAGTTTAGTGCGTACTCGTAATTCTGACATCGTAAGTTTCCTGGTTTGGTGACGTTGCATGACAGGCAAGCTATTTTAGCGCCGACCAACAAGTAATAACCAAGAGCGAAGAAGTAATGGCGAGGAAAGGCAGTATCAAAAATAATTTAGTACCTTGATCTTCTACCTAACAATACGCGGGGAGTCATTGCGAGATGGGACGTTTTAGCTCCTTTCGTTGCATTGCGTTACGAACAGGCGCTGTGGGCATGACGCAGAAGACTTCGACCGATCATTAACAGCAATTGGCTTATACGAGACAGAAAAAAAAAGAACGGAAAACTTTGTTGTTATACCAGTCCAAATCTAGTCAATACAAGTGTCAGGTTCCGCCGCTTGCATAGCCATATTTACTGAAAGGAAGAGTGGTAAGGGCACACTTGCCCTCCTTGCCCCCGCTCTCAGAAATAAAAGGTCAAAGTGCGACGCCGAAGGTGCCATTCGTTGACCTTCATAATCTTATACTTCCGACTCAATACTTTTTCGTAAAATCATATCGACGAAGCTTGCTCTTTTTGCTCATGAGGTTGCATTACAAAACTCAATGTCACAAAGTGGCACACGGCCTATTTTTAGACTTCTCCAAAGTCGTTCACTTCGTCAACCGCAACGTTTTGTTAAGAATGTCGGAATTTTATGGTACTGGAGGCATAGCAAGTTTTTGAACCTTATCCTATCTACAACGTGGAACTCGGATCATAATATTTGCAGGTGAATTCTCAGATGCAGTACCTCATAGGGAAGCACTTTGTGACCTCTTCTGTTTACACTCTCTATTTACTATATCCCAAACATTGATAGCAAAGCTAAATTTGTAATCTATGCACATGGCGCGACTTTATCTTTTCTGAGAAATGAAGGTTCATAAGCTAGTAACAAGGGTTAACAGACCCAAACTGGTATAAATCTACCTTGACGAACACATGATATGTGATAAACCCGTAACGAGTATGAAGAGTAAACTCTGTAAAACGATTGGTATTGTACTAAAAAAATTCTTTTGTGTACCCTATCAGTCGGCACGCTTCTGTACAGGGCACGTTTTTACAAAATAGATATTTCGCATTGCCCGTTCAAGCAATGACCACCAATAAAAATATTACCAAGTGGCGCCTTTTCAAAAGCGCGTAGTTTATGCAATGTCAAATGCGCCGTACATACCTTTTTCAGTGGCCTTTTTTTAATAAACGCTGCACTATTTAGGTTAATTCCATATACACTGACAATGTTCCAGAAAACACAAAGTTGGGCTAGTTGATAATATATTACTGAATATATTAACAATAATTATAACATGGCAGAATCACGAGCTGTACTGAAAACAAACAAAACAAAATGTACAGGCAAACCTCTAGACTGGTAAGTAAAGTATGTCAGTACTAATGGGGAAAACCTGTGCTGCAGTTTTTACTACCTCTGTTACGAAACACAATTAACGGTAACAACTTATTGATAGAAAAGAAACTACAAAATGTACAAATAGGAGCGAGCTAGCTAGGTGAGTTCAAACAGGGGTCTGTCCAAATTTGTTGCGATTACACAAAATTTTTCCGACGTTGTATGGGCGCGATTGTCCGTGGTGTCGCGACTCGCCACCAGCCCTCTACCATATCTCATGGGGTTGCAGTAAAAGGCCAAATAACCTTAACTGCCTACAGCATAAGTACAGCGTAGAAAACTCTTTGGAGCAATGGGAGGCATTCCTCGCTAGCTCGGACCCGGAGGTGCAACTAGCGCTTCTGGACCATGTCCGGCTGGCGGCACAAGCCAGTGGAGCCCTGGACATAGGGCCCCACCAATCTAGCTCCTAGACCCTTTCCCCCAATAAAAGTTATTCTTCTTCTCTATCACAACTTAGTGGAATATCTTATGCACCAGGTGCGTTACGCACCCGGTGTAAGTATTCCTCGGTGTTCAGAGGGTATCTGCGTCACACTATTGTACGATTCTGAGCGCTGATCTACCCATTGTTCCTTTCTATAATACGAAAATAAAGTATATTTAGTGTTCCTTTAAGCTTAACTCCGAGATTCCTGCCTTCCCGCACCCAGGACCGATTTCGCAGGCTTTTCACTCGTCCGTCTTACTCTGAAAGTTTCCACATTTTTCCCGATTCCTAGCGCTCGTCGATATGTCTCCAGAAAACAAGGGTTGTTCTTGAAGCGACCTTATCCTCACGTGTGCTCTAAGTGCGGAGAAGCTAGCTTCCAGTTGTAGCGGCGCTATCGTGGCATTCCATGGAGGACCGAACGACACGCTGCCGCCCCGCCTCATGTAATACAAGGACAGTGGTCCCCATCAACCTTCCGTCTATGAATGACAATGCTCCCAAGAGGGGCTTTCACAGGTTGTCCCAGGTTACTCGTGACAATCTAATTAACCCTTTGTATCTCACAGCCAATCTAATTGCACAAGGAGGAGGAGGAGTAAACTTTATTAAGAACCAGCAATTTCAGTGTCTTGTCCTAGGCCTCCCACGCAAAGAGGTAAGATTTAATTGCACAAGTAAATATTTTTTTTTGCGTATATGCAATAACAATACATGCGAAAGTGGGAACAACCCAGAAACCTGGAAAATTTAGCTTTAGTTCTAGAAGAAAACAAGTGGCCACATATGTGGACGCTGGGAACACCAGTTACACTAGGTCCATCGTCCTTCTTCATCGTAGATGGGAACTTTGCTCGCCGACGGCTCTGTTTCAACGAATTAATCATCATAATCATCACTCCTTACCATAATGAAGGTAATTCGTTGGCTAGCCTGATCCCACCTCACGGATATTCTTTGTCCACATATGTGGATGCTGGGATACAAAGGGTTAAAAAGCAGAGACAGGCAGATACGGCGCTGGGACTAATGATGATTCTTTATGACAACCTTGGCCGGACTGGGGAATTTTGCAATAAGCACATTTCACTGAATTAGCAAAAAATAATTAGCCATATACTAGTAGTTGACAGGCCTGCTGTTGCGGAAGAAACGACTTCCCTTTCAGGACGCTTGGACGTGGCCGCCTGCTTTTTTCCTGGATGCTTCCTTGGTCACGGCGGCGGAGTGTTCCTTGCTCAGGATTCCTTCTGCACTCGATTCGCCGAGGGCTTCGGCTTCTTGGAGGGCCTTAAAGATTGGGACTCCGCACCTTCTTGTGTTTTTCCTTCCATGTCTTTTAAGGACCGTCCGACAAGAAAGATCTTCAACGACGTTCTCGGTTGGCTTGGTTGGTTGGTTGGTCCTTAGTAAACTGGCGCAACCCACCGCCGGGGATCGGCCATAAAACGAATCGTGCCTTGTTATATAAATGAAATCGTTTATATACTAAATATATCTACAAATACACAGGACAAACGAGGTTTAAAACAGCGCGTGGGCGAAGCTTCTTTTTCTTCTTCGTCTTCTTCTTTTCATTGTTCCAGTTCATTTTTCTTGCGAGGGTAATGATGATTACGATTCTCTTCATAATCTTAACGGCAACGACGCATGCTCATTGGTAGTGACTGGCCAAACTTCGAAAGACATTTAAGAGTAAGCGAGTCTGGCTAGCCCCAAAAGAGCGCAACAATAATGAAAATTATGGAGCAGCTATAATAAAGCCGATATCGCTTGGTCGTACAGTGTAGACCTAATCGAAGTTTACATATTACTCATTACACACACACACACACGCATAAACGAAAAATTCCGAGGAACAAATAGAGGAATAAGTGTTTCGTAGAAACACCATGCAGTTTTCTAACTATGGACGATCACTTTGCTGTAGTAAATGTTGTTTGTGTTTCTCTAAGTATGCGTAAACATTGTGCCACTGCCAGTCTTTGTCGTCTCTGAATTATGCTGTTCTTGTGTTCGTTACTGTCTTCGTTTTGCATGTTAAAGGGCCCCTGAACCACCCAGTACACTCTAACCCAGAGGTCAAAATTTAGTTGTTGCGTTGCAGTTGTGCACGAGTCCCACTTCGAACGATAGTGCAGTTACGCGCGTTCGATAATCGAAACGCGGCCATTGCTCGTTTCGCTCTTTCATTCGCTACGCTGCTTTCTTCGGCTCAGGGGCGTAGCCAGAATTTTTTTCGGGGGGGGGGGGGGGTTCAACCATACTTTATGTATGTTCGTGCGTGCGTTTGTATGTGTGCGTGTATATATACGCAAGCAAAACTGAAAAATTTCGGGGGGGGGGGTTGTTCTTGAACCCCCCCCCCCCTTGGCTACGCCCCTGCTTCGGCTCGCCTCTCCACCTCTTCGAGTGCTCCTCGTCGCCGTGCGAGGAGGAAGAGCAGGAAGCGCGCGCAGCTGCTAGCAGATAAACGGGTTCTTGTTCGCCCACTCGACAACGTCTTGCTCGTGACGTCACTTAATCGGACAGACGACGTCACGATGGCCGCTGGGGATAGCGGAGAGGCACGTGGAGGAGCACGCGAGCGTCTATTGGTGTTTCAAGGGCACTTTAAAGCGATGCGACGTATATGGCGGATAAGGAGTGGTGGACAAGAACGGAGATGAGAACAAGAATATAGGACTAGAGCACGCATCTGCAACGCAGCGAGCGCCTCCGCACCATCTAGGGATCTTTCTGAGAAGCAGGATGGATGGAAGGATGGATGCTATGAGCGTCCCCTTTATAACGGGGCGGTGACATGTCTGCCACCATGCACGAAGAAAAAAGAAAAAAAAAACTTCCTTGTTTCATGCTGGCCTAATACCTTATCTACATTGATTAAATCTGTTATTATACCCAAAAAATTATAAATTCACGGTCTATCTCTCTGCCTCTTAAGGCAGAATGACCTTAGTTTTTTTCCCCATTATTTATTTTTGTACTTTATCTCTACTTTTCTGCCACCAATACTTTAACCGTCTCTTATTTCTATCGCGGACGTGTTCAGCTTTCCACTGTTGTCCCTAAAACCCAAGGCTTCATGTAGACTCGTGCCCACAGGTATACCTGGGTGAATATCGCCACATTCAATCAGTACATGTTCCATCGTTTCCTTAGTTCCCCCGCAGCATGTACATTGTTGTTCTTCGTTACTGAATCTCGCTTTATAACTACGCGTTCTAAGGCAGCCCGACCTTGCTTCAAACAGTAAAGCGCTTCCCCTTGAATTATCATAAAACCTTTCCCTCCTTATTTCGTTTTTTCCCTTTCGGTAGTTACTCAGAGCCGGCTTCTTTTCCATCCGCCTCTCTGACCTTCCGCTTAATGCTCCTTGTTGCCATATCGCCCGCACTGCTAGCCGTATATTTACTGGTGAGCCTCCTAGTTTTCCACTGCGTGTCAACGCTTTTTCTATACAAATACCTGAAAACCTTCTCTGCCCATCTACTCTTCTTCATTTTCCTCAGCCTCTCTTCGAATCTCATTTTGCTCTGAGCTTCCCTCACTTCAAAGCCTGTCCATCCCATATCACCCTTTACAGCCTCATTTGTCGTCTTCCCGTGAGCGCCCAACGCGAGGCGGCCCACCGTCCTTTGATTTACATCCATTCCTGATTGTACCTCTGACTTCATGCACACCACTGAGTTCCCAAGTGTAAGCCCCGGGACCATCACACCCTTCCACAGCCCTCGAAGCACCTCGTACCTATTGTATCCCCATAAAGCTCTGTGCTTCATAATTGCAGCATTCCTCTTTCCCTTTGCTACCGATGCTTTCTCTTGTATACCTCCATATATCTATCCCCCTCATTTACCCATACTCCGAGGTACTTGTACTCGCTTACCCTCGGTATTTTTTGGCCCTGTATGAAGACCGCATGGTCTTCGTGATCATTGAATACCATCAATCCACATTTTGTTGCACTAAATCCTAGTCCTAGAGCCTCATATTCCCTTCCGCATATATCTGCCAGTCGCTGTATATCATCTTGACTGTCCGCAAATAAGACAATATCATCAGCATAAAATAGACCTGGAAGCTTCTGCTCAACCATCGTGCCGACCTGTTTGTGTGACAAATTAAATCCAATGTTGCTACCTTCTAGCGCTTTTTCCATCCTCACCATGTACAGCATGAATAACAGCGGGGACGCTGTCCTTGCTACTTATTCCTTCCCATTCTATACAAACTGTATTTTCTCGGTATATTTCCCTCAAAAGCTGTATACAGTCGTCCCCTATGCCCACTTCTTTCAATATATCCCACAAAATTTCCTGATTAACGTTGTCATACACCCCGGTGATATCTAGATAAGCTACGTATAAGAGCCTGTTTTCTATTTTCGATATTTCTATACACTGGGTAAGAACAAACAGATTATCGTCTAACCGCCTGTCGATTCGAAATCCATTCTGAAGTTCTCCCAAAATATCATTTTGTTCTACCCACGCTTCTATTTTTAATTTTACTGCCTGCATCGCCAAAATAAATGTATAGCACCGATGTAATGGTTAGCGGTCTATATGAGCGAATGCTATCCTTTTCTCCCTTGCCTTTATAGATTAAGTTCATTCTACTTTTTCGCCAACTGTCTGGTATTTCCCTCTCCTGCAAGCACTTTTCTACGGCTTTCAGCAGTGCTTCTTTAGTGTTATGTCCCAGTTCGTTAATGAGGCTGACGGGAACCCCATCCAAGCCAGGAGTACTGCGCTTAGGAATTTTAGGGGCGAAGCTCCTTAAGGCGGCACCCGTTCGTCCGTCGTAGTCGTAGTCGTAGTAGTCGTAGTGCGTAACCAGTCTTACGCTTTGACCTCCAAGGTGGTGCCGGTGGGAGATTTTTCCTGTGCCTTGTTGAACAATAAAAAATTCGCAGCGTGCGCGTTAACTAAAAGCCGAATTCTTCTGTCTCTCATTCCCCATTAGCAGCCATTGGCATGTTCCAGTAGGAAACGTTAGTAGAAGTAGAAGTGTAAGTGTTAGCTAAAAGCCGACTTCTTCTGTGTCTCATTGCCATTAGCAGCCATTGTTTACCTCCAAGGTAGTGCCTGGTGAGATTTCTCCTGTGCGTGATTAAACAATAAAAATTTTGTTCAAAACGCCGTTGATTGATGAAATAAACCAACGAAAGACGCCAGATGTTTTGTAAAAGCAAAACGAAAGAACGCCAGATGTTTCTAAAGCAAAACGAAAAGGCGCCAGCTGCCTAACGAAAGACGCCAGATGTTTTCTAAAGCAATGGTTTTCTAAACAATGAAAATTCACAGCGTACATGTAAAATTAAAGTGAGCTGCAAGTCGTCATAACTCATCGAACCTTTAGTATAAACGTGCCCGATCTCACGTCGGTGATGATGTACTGGGCAGAATTCACGGAAGATTCACGGTTTACCGATGAACCTCCGCAGCTTCGCCCACTCATCATCATTCACTCCGTGGATATGCTGTGTTTTTTCCTTCGGCCTTCTTCCAATTGAAATTCTCTAGTACTACATCTTCGTCAGTTGTACTCCTTTGCGTACTTTTACTCACCGCTGGGTAATCCCCTGGGTGACCTTTTTAAACGAATCGGCTGTTATCTTTCGGATGTAACCTAGCGCTTCATACCCTTCCAATTGATTTCCTCATTCATCTACCAAACGCTGTTGCATTATGACAGACTTCCTACCTAGTGCTTTTAGGTGGCTCCAAAATATCCTGGGTGCGGCCTTCTTTTCGCTAATCTCTGTCATCCAGCGTTCACTTTCACCTTTAATTTTTGCCTCGACTAATTTCTGCACAATGGATTTTTGCTCTAAATATATTTCCCATATTTGGTTGACTTCGTTCTGTGGCCGCTTCTCCTTTTTTGCCTGTCTGTGCTCCCGTGGTGCCTCACGTCGCTTCTCGATCGCCTCCCGGATTTCTTTGTTCCACCAACGGGCGAAGCTCCTTAAGGCGGCACCCGTTCGTCCCTCGTAGTCGTAGTCGTAGTAGTCGTAGTGCGTAACCAGTCTTACGCTTTGACCTCCAAGGTGGTGCCGGTGGGAAATTTTCCTGTGCGCTGTTGAACAATAAAAAATTCGCAGCGTGCGCGTTAACTAAAAGCCGAATTCTTCTGTCTCTCATTTTCCATTAGCAGTCATTGGCATGTTCCAGTAGGAAACGTTAGTAGAAGTAGAAGTGTAAGTGTTAGCTAAAAGCCGACTTCTTCTGTCTCTCATTCCCATTAGCAGCCATTGTTTACCTCCAAGGTAGTGCCTGGTGAGATTTCTCCTGTGCGTGATTAAACAATAAAAATTTTGTTCAAAACGCCGTTGATTGATGAAATAAACCAACGAGAGACGCCAGATGTTTTGTAAAAGCAAAACGAAAGAACGCCAGATGTTTCTAAAGCAAAACGAAAAGACGCCAGCTGCTTAACGAAAGACGCCAGATGTTTTCTAAAGCAACGGTTTTCTAAACAATAAAAATTCACAGCGTACATGTAAAATTAAAGTGAGCTGCAAGTCGTCATAACTCATCGAACCTTTAGTATAAACGCGCCCGATCTCACGTCAGTGATGATGTACTGGGCAGAATTCACGGAAGATTCACGGTTTACCGATGAACCTCCGCAACTTCGCCCACTCATCATCATTCACTCCGTGGATATGCTGTGATTTTTTT
The DNA here is from genome assembly GCF_013339695.2 of Rhipicephalus sanguineus. Taxonomy (NCBI): domain Eukaryota; kingdom Metazoa; phylum Arthropoda; class Arachnida; order Ixodida; family Ixodidae; genus Rhipicephalus; species Rhipicephalus sanguineus. The sequence goes on along the minus strand of NC_051177.1, from coordinate 145,413,794 downwards.
GGCTTTCTCTTTCCTTTCCAACAAATAGATTTCTTCTCTTTTTCCATTTCTTTCGTGATTACATGTAGCAGCTCACTATACTTCCAGTTTTTGCCTGGTAGTTCGTCTACTTTTTCCTCGACTCTTGCGGCTATATTTGTTATTTGTTTGTCATTTAGATACAAGCTGCCAAACTTTGATTCTATGTTCTTATTTTCAGTTTTATATCCCATTTGTAATATTATGCGTTTATGATCACTACCCAAGCTGTTAATGCCTTCCTCGTCTATTCTCATCTCTCTCAGTTTGTCATATATTCCTTCTGTCATGAGACAATACTCAATGCTCGATTGCCTGTTTCCGACTTCCCACGTGATCTGCCCCTCACACTTAGGCCCCACGTTAACTATCTCAAGACTATGTTGCTCGCAGAGATCTAGCAATAACTTGCCATTGGTGTCTGAATATCCGTCAAGGTCATGAATGTGAGCGTTCATGTCCCCTGGAAGGATTATTTCGGCATCATGACCAATTCTTTAATATCGGTGCTTATGCATTTCACTATCTCCAGATTCTTTTCTCTGCAGTTATTCCCCGTCCACAAGTAAGCTACACCTAGCCACGTTTTCTTTCCACCTACTGTGCCCGAAACCCAGAGGTGCTCTGAACACGTCGGTTTCACTCTATCCCATTTTGTTATGCTATGAATTAGCGTTCCAACACCCCCACCTCTCCTTTCTGATGTGATCCTGTTACATCCTTCCCAAATATAATTGTCAATATGTGGTGGCTCTTCCAAGTCTCTAAGGTGTGTTTCTGTAACCGCATAAACATCTATCTGTTCCTTGTTTAACTGTCCCTCAATCTCTAACCATTTTGCCTTTTTTCTGCCACCCTGCATGTTAATGTAACTAATTGCAACACGCGCCTTCTCCCTTCTTTTACCTTTTCTCTGGTTTTTCGCTATACCAGAGGTGGCTACGACAGCGCCATCTAGTGAACATTCCAAGAATTAGAGGTGGCTACCTACTACTACATACTACAGAGGAGGGACAGACCCACACCCTAAGGAGCTTCTCCCCTAAAATCGCCAGGCGTGCGCGGAACACGCAGCACGGTCACAGCGAAAGCTGGAAGAGTGGCCTTTCTTGAGCCCGTTGTAGACTCTCTTGGGGCAACTAATACAAGTACACATGCAAGGTATCTACTACGCCATAAATCATCGTAATTTTTCTAAGGTATCGAAGCATCCACTGTACCATTTTTCGTCATTCTTCGGAGAATCGTGGTACCCGCTGCACATCTGTAAGGCATTGTGTGCACTTTTTGCTGTGACTGATAATGATGAATAATTATGGCTGAGCACTTTGCAACGGTAGGAAGCATTCAATGACTGACTCGTGGCGCAATTCGCATTGTGTGATGCCAGGTGGTTATTTTATTCTTCTGCCACGCTATATTACCTATGTTAACACGATTCCTTGCCCCACATGACGCCTGTATCGAGTATCTTTGCGAAGGAGTTACAAGCAACAGCGTGGCAGAAGTGCACGGGGGGCGATCCGCGGGATCGCCCGTTCTCCCGAATACTGACTACCAAGGAGAGGGCGCTGGCTAAAATCTCATCCGATCCTAGAAATTCGTTTCTCATTTCATTTTTTCTTATTGCACGCGATAGCGGTTACGGACGCCGACGGCGGCGAACAACTATGGCGCCAAAATCGGCTGTTGTGACCTCATAACAGCTTTCTCTGTAACAATTTTCAGCGCCGACAATGTCCTCTCCACGCTGGCCTGCGCGACGGGCGCGCGAAAGTTCACTTGCGTTAATATAAACATCTCTGGTTGTCACTGTTTTCGTTTTTCGCACAATTTTAACATCTCTTTGCTTTTGAATTCCTGCCTGAGGCACGCCCTAATACTGTGCCCTGAGATATGCATAATTTCTCACGTTGCATGACCTCAGTTGTTCCGGATTGTCAAGTTTTCTCGTGAACCGAAAAACGATTGAAAAAATTTTGGTTTCACTCCGGAACGAAAAAAAACGCCAGGCCTGCGCTGAGACTGCAGCACAGTCACAGCGAAAGCTGGGAGAGCGGCGTTTCTAAAGCACCGTTGTAAGCTCTCTTGGGGCTACTAATACAAGTAAACTAGCAAGGTACCCACTACGCCATAAATCACAATTTTTGTGAAGTTCGGAAGCACCTACTAAGCCATTATCCGTCATTCTGCGGAGAAGCGAGGCACCAGCTACACGTCTGTAAGCATTATGTGCACTTTGTTGACGCGAGGACTGATTACGATGAAGAATTATGGCTCAACCCTTTGTAATGGGTTGGAAGCTTTAAACGGCCCACCAGTTATGTAATTTGCATTAGGTGACGCCCGGTCGCTATGTCCCTCTCCCGCCATGCTGTATAACATACGTTGACGTGGGAGAGAGAGGTAGGGGGGGGGGGGGGGGCGAAGAACTTTACTGAGACCCCGAGGAAATGGATGATGCGCTTATGGGCCTCCTTGACAACTAATACAACTGCACTCGCGACCCACTATGCTATAAATCATTGTAATTTTTGAGAAGTAGGAAAGCAGGCATTATGCCATTTTTCGTCATTCTACGGAGAGCCGTGGTACCTGCTAAACGCATGTAAGACATTATGCGCACTTTGTTGATGTTGTGCCTGATGACGATGAAGAATTATGGCGGAGTCCTTTGTAATGGGTTGGAAGAAACATTCAACAACTTTCTCGTTGCGCAATTTGCATTATGTGACTCCTGATTACAGAATTCGCGTTGTGCGACGCTCGGTGTTTATTTTGCTCTTCTACCACGCTATATTGCATATGTTAATGTTGTTCCTTCCCGACATGAAGCCTGTATAGGACCTTTTTGCAAAGCAGTTTCAAGCACCGGCATGGCTCAGAGGTTGAATACTGAGCTCTGTTACGAGCGGCGTCGTTGGTCGACGCGGACTCAGGGGGTAGCGTGGAGCTGACTGGCGGGAGTCGTACCGCAGGCCCAGGGATGTCCAGAACAGCAGGAAGCCGAGGAAGAGAGACCGGCGTTGAGGAAAACTTAGCGGACGTTTATTTACAACATCATAGAGGACAGGATCGTCAGAACGACATCTAGTCCGACCGATCCGTGCCGAGCAGACGCTCTGCTGCTCCTTAAATACGCTTCATTCCCAAGATAGGGAAACTCCTTAACTGCTAATGTCCAATCACAAACGTGCATACCTGTGAACGTGCATGCCCTTGGATGGTCCGTTTCTTCGACACATAGGTCACCGTCCCCAGGATAGCAATGCCAGGGACCACTGCACTCTCACTCTCCACGTCCGACCAGTTCGGAAGAAAAGGGGGGGGGGGGGGCAATGCCACTTCGGGGAACTGAAAATCCTTTTACGAACAAAGGCACCAGCTTTCACCAAAAACAAACTCGTGGCAAATACGCGTTCCTCGGAGGAGACCCGCTCGTAGCTGCCACCTTCCAGCGCCCAGTTCGGGGAAAAGACGGCAGGTGTAGGTGACAAATCCGTTCTCCGAAATGAGGGGGGGGGGGGTCCAAGAAGCGGGAAGACTCCTTTGAGGACAGCTGTCCCAGGACCCTCGCATCTGCTTTGTAACAGCTCCCACGCAGAGGGCCCAGGTTCGAACCTCGTTCCATCCTGGAATTTTTTTCTCATTTCGTTTTTCTTATTTCGAGCGATAGTGGTTACGGACACCGGAGGTGGCGGCGGCGGCGGCGGACAACTACGGCGCCAAAAACGGCCGGTGAAATGATCTCATAACAGGTTTCGCTGTAATAATACATAAAATTTCGGTTACGTTTTCGTTCCGGTCAAAAATATCGCTTTTTTTTTTCGTTTTTCGTTTTTGGTTTTTGTTCCGTTCCGACACACTGATTACAAGTAATCGATTACTTGTAACGCGTTACGTGCAACTTTGATTGCGTAACACCATATAGACTTCCCATGCTCGCTTATTTCTGCTACGAAAAGTTTTCCCGCCTATTTGTGAGAGTTTGTAGCTTTGCGCTGAATGAGCTAGAGGGCATCTAACAACAATTTTTTTCAAAGGCCGTTTGTGTTGTGTACTTGATAAAATGGTGTTTGCGGCAAGCTAATGAACTGATGTAACTGTAAAAATATTGACTTTTTTATCTATATGTATTCTTCGAGGGCTTATGGCAGGAGCAAAATTGAACAAAGTCCCGAAATTTGACATTTTTTTCCAGGAACAGAACAAATTTAAAGGGCTCAAATAATATATGTATTGGTGGCCTGTTCAGCATGCTACAAAAGAAAAATAATTTAAGCGCTGAAGGTATAGCAGATCGTCTGGAAGAAAATTGCGAATTTCACTTAAAAAAAAGCCCTGTATTCAAGTCAGAAAACTCACTTTGGTGGTCAGACTAAACATATGCATTATACCTTATTAGAAAGCTCTACGTATTAGCTAAACATGTGCGAAATTACAAGCGGGTATTAATTTTTAAACTCGAGAAATATTTTTTTTTGAAATTTTGTTTGTGCACCAGCTTTTCGCAACGGTGATCATCAGCCCAAGCCCACTGACCTGGGATGCAGACGGCAAACTTGGAACCGTCTTCAAAGCTATCGAAAAGAAAACGGGGTTATCATCTGTGTTTTAGTGCCAACAGGGGCACGCTACAAGCTATGTGGCCAGGGTGTGATATTTTTGCGCGTTGTCTCGCTTACCAAGTTCCCTGTAAAGACGTCCCGTGTGTATGGGCTAACTATGCGATAGACAGGATGAAGAGAGAAACGAACGCTCCAAGCTACCGGGTCAGTTGTCGAGGCAGCATAAATTAGGAACCTACTACTGAGCCCCAAACGACGGTATGCGGCTCCGCTGGCTAGGCTCTGCTGCTTATTGCCACTAGCCACACATGTCGGACGGCCTCAACCGACCGCCTACAAGTCCTTGCCGTCTTCATTTAGTTTTAAAGAAATAATTATAGCCAGCAAACAGTCAATTTATTTCAGGAATTTATGTCCAACAAAAAAGATCAGCGGAAGAGAACTATGTACGTTCGCAACATTTAATATCACAGCGTATTGCCGAACGTTTCTAACAAGTCGTGGTTAGAGGACTCGTGCCATTCGCTTGCAACAAGCACTTGTCGCAGCTGCCTCACGATGTCCGACGCATCCAATTCGGTGAGAGCCATTGATCGATTCGGGGAGTGCTTGCATCGCGGACGTTCTTATCCAAAGGCTTGATACGTGACGACGACTCGGCTTCGCAGAGATCACTCGGCGTTGTGCCCGGAGTTGCCTGAATCTTTCCGGTCGCATAGACGGGAACGTCGCACCGATGCTCGCCTCTGTCAGCTTCTTGCGCCGCCATGGTAAGAGCGAAAAGTTCTTCAAGGCTTGCCTTTATGTTGCGTGGTGAGCTGCCTGGACCACAGCTTGTCGAGTCAAGGAACGGCTTGGCCTTGAAGTTCTTCCTCTTGTCGTGCGTGGCAGCAGTGGCCGTTGCCATGTTCTGATGGCGGCGGTGCTCCGGGAGCACTGGTCCTGGCTGGCAGATTCCGATGGCAGACGTGGAACGATCTCGTCACGAGCCCAGCAAGCACGAGCGATTAAGTCAATGAACCGCGTGATGTTGAGCCACGAGCTTGCTTGCTCCTAATCCCGTGGCGATTACCCACTATGATGAAATGGGCAAGCAGCCGCTCTTTGAAAGGAGGGTGGGTAGAAATCTTTATGGAAATTCACTGACATGATTTGCATTGCACTTAACGAACCCGCACTTTTTAACGGCGAAGCTGTTTAAAGGGGTCCTGCAGCATTTTTTGAGCATGGTCAGAAAACGCTGCCGATCGGTAGTCGAGGCTCTCGAGAACACGCCAGCCAAATATGATAGCGTTGCACGCGGCATGGATTTTACAATTAATTCTGAAAGTCGACTAGAAATCGCTCCCTTTTCTCTCTACAAATGATGCTATACACCAAAATTCTTAGCATCGTTTGCTGCGTATAGTTACTATGGCCACCGCGGGATGCCGCCACGTGCCCACGCTCGCTCTCGATCACACTGAAAGTAAGGCGCACGGAAGAAAAAAACAAAGTGCTGAATGTCATCACGCGCGCTACCCAACGGACGCGTCTTCTTACCCCCTTGTCCGCCCCCCCCCCCCCTCCCTGGGTATCTTTCAGCGCGCTCGCCAGTACGAGAGCAGAGAGAAAGCGCTTGGAGCGCGCGGCAAATCCCTGTAACTCCGCCCGTACGTGACAGATTATAAAAAAAATTCGCGGTGTTTATTCCTGAGGCGTCATGCGCTAATAGTGAGACTATTGTATTATAACTTAGAAAAGTGTTGCAGAGCCCCTTTAAAGGAGCACTGACACAAAATTTCGAAGGCGAGATAATGAGTGAAATAGATGTATGTGGAGGCGTACACAACGTCTACGAAATATCAAGGGCCAATATAGCCTAGAACATATTTAAAGGGGTCATGAACCACTTTTCCAAGTAATGATCTAATGGCCTCAGTATCGGAGTGTACTGCCTCCCGAATCGATTGCCGCAAAAATTTCTCGAATCCGTCAAGAATCAGCGGAGTTACGGGGGTTTGGCGCACGCTCCCAGCGCTTTCTCTCTTTTCTCGTGCCGGCGAGCGCACTGGAAGCTAGACAGGGAGGGATAGCATGGGGGAAAGAAGTTACGCCAGCGCGCGTCATGAAACGCGATCGCTCTCCGCTGTGATTCGCTTGCGCGAGTGCGGCTACCGTGGTACTGAGGAGTGCGGCGCCGGCAAGTGGTGGCACCCCCGCGGCAAGAAGCGCATCTGATCCGAACGCCGCTCTCGATTTACGTCGGCTATCGGCCAATAAGCATGCTATGTCTCTTGCTACGTACAGCGGACAGACGCCCCGCCCACCGACGAGAGTGAGAACCGGCCTCTGTTTGAAAAGAGGGTGCCTGGGGAAACGGCAACTTCGCGCTCCGCTTGTGGCCATTAGGCGGCGCGCACGACTGTAATATTTGGCAGAGCAGTTCATAGCCGTGTCAGCTTTCCGCAGGATGTGTTTTTTCAATCAGCCCAAGGGGTGCTTCATGACCCCTTTAAAATCAATTTTAAAGTGCATGCCACGCGACTGAGCGAGATGCGAGCGCTTCGCGACGCCGACATCAACGCGGCGGATGCGTAAACAAACCTACGTCACGAGTTTGTGTTGGCTGGTGGCTGGTTGTGCCCTTGCGCTTGTGCCGTGCTACCTGCCATTTTCTTCATCCGTGCCTGCGGCTTTGCGTGTGCTAGTTGTGTTCTCTTCCTCTGTTCGCTCGTCGTGCCCGTTGGCAGATGTTATGGTCCGCTCACGATAGCGGCAAGCATGCCGGTGCCGCAGAACGTCGGCGTCGCCGCACGCGCGAGAGCTGTCCAACTTGCACGGCAAGCTTCGCCGGCGAGGCATTCGCGCCTCCGAAAAACATGGTAGCACTGCCAAAAGCGGTTGCCGTCCACTTCGAATCTATCAAGTGGCCGCCGCAGCCGCCGTGCGCTCTGTAACGTGTAAGTTCCGAGCTGATGCTTCCATTTGCTTTAGATTCATGTCCTAAAGCTTCGTACCGCTCACGACAGCAATGTATTCGTCCCGATTCGGCGCCGTTTTTGAGAGCCATAGTAAAATTTAAATCGATGCTGTAAGCTTAAAGGGATACTGAAGTGGTTTTACAATTCGGTAAAACTTTGTTGTTAACAAGGACCAACATTATTGTCGACGATGGCGTAATTTTTTTCGCTGTTCTGGCATCAGGAGCTTTAAAAATACGCGAAAGAAAAGTTCGTCTTGCTCCGCCCACGCGAACGCGCCCGAAGTGCGGGCGTGACTGGAACTACGTCATCGTCGGTAGTTTTGGCCACGGTGGTAGAATAACAGGTGGCACGACGCGGCGCTCCGCCAATGCGCCGCGCGTGTAACGGAGGTGCTCGAGTTGCCGCCGCTTTTCCGCAAGGTGGCAGAAGGTATACTCTGGGCAATATCTCCGCTCCGGCGCATTTGAAAGCAGGTGACCAGTGTGCGTCGCGAGCATTTAAACTGCAATTACATCGTTAACTTTAGAGAAAGAGATCCGCGGTGTATTATACACCAGAGAGGCCTAGAGCAACACTGAAGAGTTGCCGTCGCTTAGAACGGACGCGCCACTAATGAAAGCATGCAACGCAACCAGCGTTGCAGCCGCGTCTCTTCCTTTCTGCTTGGTCTCTTCGATAAATGCGGAGGCGTCCGTGGATGCAAGCGTCCGAAGAGCAAGAGCGTCCCTATGTGACGCAACCAGCGTCGCAAAGTCGCAATCAGCCTTCGAGTCATGATCACGGCCAGATCACTGTGGTCGTGATTAGGTAATCCCACGTCTTGAGATCCGCTCTGATGCGTCGCGTTTGTTGCGCTCTGTCAAACCAACGCGCGCGACCGCATCGGTGTTTCCGCTCACTTTGTAAGCTGGAACCATGGCTGAAACCACGATGGCTCGATCTGTGCCGCTGATGCGGCGGCCACCATCGGACGAAAATGCTTCGCTCGAAATTGCAAATCTAGCTACAAAACGTGCAAAGAAAAGCTGTGTCTTCTCTCCTCGCCGAAAGACGAAAAGCGACTGCAGTTGTGCAGAAATGCAATTCCACGGAAAGACCGCCACCTACTGTTTTCCGACATACATACGATAGCGTCAAAACCAAATGTTTTTTTTTTTTTACTCTATACACTCGCCGGTAGAATTTTGCACGCTTTCGAAAAAAAAAAATACACGCGCGTCTCTTGCAATCGTCACCCCGTGACAGTCATATCGGAACTACCCGCGCCGATTAAAAGATTTTAAGGTTCATACAGCCTGGCGCTCTCACTCTTGCGGTCGAAGCTGGCAGACAGCCACTACAAGCTAGTAAAAGCACAAACAACCGTTGAAAGCCACAAAATTAGCAAGAGAAACCGGTTTTTACAGCCCAGCGAGAGCTTGCAATGCGCGGCTTTCGGCCCAAAAACTCGTCGCGAACCTAGCGGCGGCCGCGAGCAACTCGAGCAGTACGGGCGACGCGCTCGCGGCGCTCGATGGGCCACCTGTTATTTTTGGCGGAGCCGTAGCCTCCGTGACTACTTCTGGCTGCGCGCTTTGGTGGAAACTGATCGCGAAGGCCATGCTTTTACAGAGCTGATGGCGCCGATGACGCGGCATACCGAAGTTGACGACTACGTCACCGCCTTCGCTCAGCAGTTCAAAAAGCCCTGCGGCTGCAGCCGCTCTTTTTTTTGCCAAGAAATGCCATTTGCGTTCACTTCTGTGAACTCTTACATTGGTTTTCGTATTCAGCAAGGATCAAACTATAATTACACATTCCAAAGTCATCTTTTTCACAAAGTGCTTCAGTGTCCCTTTAACAAGTCGAGATGGGCGCTTCCAAATGCTCGGAGACATAGATTACGCGTTTTGTTAGTTTCTAGTCTAATCTTCATAGCTGGCGCCACTTGACCTGGTGCGGACTAGGATTTAGTGCAACAAAATTGTGGGATTGATTGTATTCAATGATCACGAAGACCATGTGGTCTTTATACAGGGCCAAAAAATACCGAGGGTAAGCGAGTAAAAGTACCGCGTAGTATGGTAAATGAGGGGGATAGATATATAGGTACAAGAGAAAGCATCGGTAGCAAAGGGAAAGAGGAATGCTGCAATTATGAAGCACCGAGCTTTATGGGATACAATAGGTACGAGGTGCTTCGAGGGCTGTGGAAGGGGGTGATGGTCCCGGGCTTACATTTGGGAAAATCTGAGTGTGGCATGAAGTCAGAGGTACAATCAGGAATGGATGTAAATACAGGACGGTGGGCCGCCTCGCGTTGGGCGCTTACGGGACTTTCACCGTGGATTTCACCGGTTGCCGCCTGGCGGCGCCCACCGTAGCTGAAAGTTGCGAAGACGAAGTATCGAGCTTTTTCGCGTTAGGGACAGATTTTTTCCCGTGTGTTCGCCAAAGTATGCTGTACGCATTATGCCTGTGACGAAGGCGTGCGATCAGCAAAAGGAAGCGATCCATAGCGATGTTTGCAGTCACCTGCGTGTGTTGCCGCTAAAGCTGAAAACAGAGCAAGCAGGAGAGTTCAAGGGCTAACTAAGTTATCGCTGTGGCATATTTTGCTAAGCACTTTAAAATCTACATGTCGGGGTAGTATTCCTCTAAGTTTGCATTCCTTGTAACTTCGCTTCCTGCTTGAATAGTAAATATATTATCAAGGTCATGATCG